>NC_083466.1:26438328-26478328 GCF_030014155.1 Tachysurus vachellii | reverse complement strand
TACGTCATGACACCTTCTTATATCTATATGTATGTTATGTTTATAGTTAAGTTTAGTTTAGTTAAATGCTCTTTGAGTCTGTGTATTGATATTGAGATCATGTGACACACGTCCATTTAATTCAACAAACCATGTGACCTCTGACATCGACCCCAAATCAACAGGGGGTGATTACATATCGAGATTGTATTCAGCTTGTATTATATAAGTTAACTTAGTAGTGGTTAACGCTAGCTAGCTAGCTAACATTGTATTTAGGATGTTTATTAAATCCTGGGACTGCTATATATGGTAAAGATGTTACTCTGGCAATTTTAATGCTTTCTAGGATGTTAAAAACAAACCAAACAACCGAATTTAAATACAACTTTAAAAGATTTGTACGCGTTCACGATCTCGTGTTAACATGCAGCTGAATTGTGTCTGTTTGCAGATGGAGACGGGATGGAAACCCATCAGCAAAGTAAGTCGGATTTCGGTGAACTTTTCTATAGAGACATAAATTAATACCTCAGTTTAACCGCAATGGAAGGAGTCTCCAGTGTCACAGCTTTGGAACAGGGTTGTTTTTTTTTTGTTTGTTTGGTCATAAAAATACCTCATTCTGTAGACGTTCCATGGCATTAAAAGGAACTAAAACGATGGCTTAAAGGTGCCCTGCCACATGTATTTCATTACTTTTGTGGTACTGTCTGAACTTTACCATGGACTCTGTAACATCTTTTTGTGGAAAAAATGCCTTGGTTATCTTGTTTCAAGCCATTCTAATGTGGTATAGAAAGCCTGCAGGAAGACTCAGCTCGATTTGCGCCAATTCTCATGAATATTCAAATGAGCTATGCTGCTTGGCTCCGATTGGCTAACCGCTAGGATATGAGAGCATGACTATTCATTCACCCAGCGCAATAAGTAGCCTAGGCTAGAGGAACTTTGTTTACAATCACCTTGAATTGCGGCAGAACGACTTCTTCACAAGCCCGTTGACGTTCAGCCATCCTTGCCGTAGAGGAAACTCACTGAGCTACACGAATTCTGGGGGCGCGGTCTCAAGTGGGAGAGCTCATGAATAGTAATGAGCTCAGTCACTCTGACATCAGAGTGACCAGCTTTTCCAACTGACCTGATTTCTCCCCTTATTTCTTTTAAGTGGCTAGAACTGACCAGGGAGGTAGCAGTTCGTTTTCACATTCATGACACAACACAAACACATATGGACCTAACACATATCAAAAAATACAAGTAAAAACGGTTTTGTGTGGGAGGGCACCTTTAAGATGTGTACTTTAATGCGTACAAGTTATATCGCTATCATATATAACTTAATAGTGAGTATTGGTTTATATTATTATATCTAACATGAGCTGAGTCAGGTGACTGTCGTGGATGCTGATTGGTTGTTTGTTTAAATTGCTGGACAGGATTTTTGGGTTCATTGCCCGGAAGTCGGGCAGTGGCATGGACAACATATGCCACCTGTTTGCTGAACACGACCCCGAGCAGCCGGCCAGCGCCATCGTCAACTTCGTCTCCAAGGTCATGATCGGCTCGCAGAAGAACGCCTGATTGCAGCTGAACATGTCCCACTGTTCACCCCTGTTCCCTTTCCCTTAACGGACCTGCTGTCCCCTAGTGATGCCATCACACCATGACTCTAGCGCTACGGTTCATATGAAAAGACTCGTACCAGAGAGCTGAAGAGAGAGAACCAGCGTGTGGAGCTTCATGCTGCTACTCAGCTTTAAGAGAAACATGTCTGCTGATATACGTGTCCTGTATATTGTATATGTATGTAATGATATCTAACCAAACCGTATTTATTGTATTGTTTTCACGATAGAAATGCCACAGTGCTTTGGGGAATCGTGGTGGTTCATCGTTCCTTAAGTGTTCTCTTGCTCGTATTGGAAGTGTACTACTGACCATCTCTAGATGAACAGCGTATACACACTCAGAAGCTCGGCCAGTTTAGAGGACCAGTTAGTTTAGCTTTATTTTTTATAGAGGACTATGTGTTTAAGGGCTATATGGACTAAGCCACTAGTATTTTTAACAAAACCAAAAACTGATTTGCTTTTTAATGTAGCTGGTAGGTCAGGGGTCTAGATTTCTATTTTTATCAAGATGCTGGTAGATGAGGGTTTTGTTCACAGACTTTCAGTGTCAAAGATGTTATTTAATTTTTTTTTAATGTGGCCACTTGCTGAGGGTTTTGACCACAAATATCAAAATAAAAAAGCCATATTTGAAAAGAAAAAAAAAAAAAGAAAAAAAAAATTCTGAGGGTTTTGTTCACAAATTTTGTAAAAAAAAAAAATTTCAATTTCTTTGACTTTTAATTTCAAAGATTTTTTTTTCAATGTAGCCAGTTGCTGAGGGTTTCGACCAGAAATATCTAAACTTTATTTTATTAAAAAAAAAATGTAAAGACTTATACAGCTGGTAGCTATAATTTTTATTTCAAATTTATTGCAAACCCTTTTTTTTTTTTTTTCAATATTGATCAACAATTTTGGTCACAATGTCCTATATTTTCGAACACAAAAAGTTACTGATGCAAATGTCGCTGAGGGTAGCTTTAAATACAAATTTCACAAGAATTCCTTTCCTTGTACCATATTTTGTGTGGGGAAAAAAATTCCCAATGTTCCCACATCTCAGATTATTTAAGCTGGTTTCACTTCAGCGTATTTCTGCCTATGCAAGTTGTTTATTAAATACAGCACAAAATACAGCTGAATGTTGGGCCTTACAACATTTCTAAGGTATTTCTTAGACATCTTTTAGCTTTACTTGGCCGAAAACAGGCCCGATACTTATTGTAAAGGTTTTCATGTTAAAGAAGCATAGTAAAAAATAAAACGGTATTTTTGTATGTTATGCTTAATATATTCACTCTCCAGTGGCTTGATGTTACATTGAACAGGACAGTTCACTTGTACTAATGTGCCTTCATCAGTGTCGTCAGTGTCGTCGTCGCTGTTAAACACTGTGGCGGTGTGATGGGAGTGATCTGTTGATAAAGGAAGAGATCTGAGAGGTTTGTACTCTGATTGTAGTATTAAAGTGTTGCATATGTAATCAGTTATTATGTAAAAGCTCCTGCTATGTTCTTCCAGAGTTTATTACACTCCACTGCAAACAAATCAAAAGCTATTGTTTATTCTTCATTGCTGCTTCATTACAGTAAAGTGAACGATGGGATCTGAGTAGATGGGATGGGAATGAATGACAGAATAAAAAGACGGACTCATCTTGTTTTTTTTTTTTTTTGTTTGTTTTTTCCTTTCAGATCCTTTCTGAAGTTTCAATTCAATTCAGTTTTATTTGTTTAGCACTTTTATCAGTGGGGATTTTCTCCAAGCAGCTTTAAAGTACATAAGAAATATTATACAAAAAGTTCAAGATTAATATTAGACTTCTATTTAAATGTGTTTGTATTTATGTCTAATGAACAAGCCTGAGGTGACTGAGGTGACTGTGGTGAGGAAAAGTGCCTTAGATGGAAGAGGAAGAAACCTTGAAAGGAACCAGACTCAAAGGGGAACCTCATACTCATATGGGTGACACTGGAGAGTGTGATTATAAACTGTTATAAACACCAGAGAGTGTTATTATGAATAATGTCCTTTCTACAGTCAGATACAGTCTGACAATTGTGAATTGATTAGGAGCTTGTTGTTCTCTAAGACCACATGGAGTCGGCATCTTCTCTTTCAATGTCTTCATGAAATGGAATCCAGCAAGAGTTGGTACAATCCCTAGATGCCTCATCAGGATCCTCACAGGGTTGGTCTCTTCTCACTGAAGTTCCAACAATCTTCATGAAGCGATATATATAACGGTGTGTATTCACTTTGTGTGAAATAAACCACATGAGGACATGCTGTTAGAGGAAAACAATCAACAACAGGCTAACAATGTTGCTATTAGTTACTCTTTGATTCCTACTACACATTCTTCAACACTAATTGCTGTGAATGTTGGATTTATTCTCGGGATTTTAAATGAAAAAATTTCAACTCAGAAACTTTTAACGTTCAGAGTGCAATCTTTTTATCCAGACCAATATCTTGTTGTTTCAAGGCAAAACAAATCATTTTAGTTCTTTACTTTTCCCTGATTCAGATTATTGTGGGTCAGGAATCTATCTTGGGAACACTCAGTGAGAGTAATACACCAAGGAATGGGACATGACACCATGCATATATTCACTCACTCATTCTCACCTACTGCTCAATTAGCATTGTGAATCCACAAATTAGCATGATTTTGGGTGGTGAGAGGAAACCAGAGAACCCAAAGCAACCCAAACAGTAACAGACAAGACAGTAACCTGTGCTCGGGAGATGGGAGGCAGTTACGTGGTGTTGTACCATGGTAAAAGATGGAAAATAAAGGGTGTCTAATAAAGTCAGGGCCCTCGCTGATAAATCCTCCAACTACTACTGAGCAAAAGATGAACTTACTGTACATGGATGGCCAGAGAGAGGGCCATGCCTAACCCTTAGGGTGGCACTGGCCACACTGACCGCATCATAGCTAAGCCCTTGATCACACAACAACCTATTTTGCATTAGAAGACAAATGGGTGTGGCAGAAATAGGCTTGGTTAAATGTGTGTGCGTCATGACTAGTTTATTTATACATCGACGTGTATATCATAATGACACATCAATATATCAGAATATTCGACAGGAAGTTATCTAAAAGTGGGCAGAGCTTCAAGTTGCTAAATGCATTAATGGCATTTACAAGGATGTTATAACCAAATAACATTTCCTGTTTTCTTTTAATATTTAGTATAACTACAGTTTCTGGAAAGACATACATAAAATTTTTTTTTTTTTTTCATTTTCCAAAAATCTGAAAAACCTCCCAAAATTGCCTCCTGAGTCCTCACTCCGTCACTCCTCAGCTTGGTGTCGCAATATGAGTATTTCAGCTTTACCTTCAGGCAGCATATCATATCAGACAGGAGGTGGCGCTCCAGCTGCAATAAACTTCTCCCCCTTTTGTGTGAAAAGTTCCATCACACACCCACACACACAAACACACACACACACACACACACACACACACACACACATACACACACACCCATACTCACACACACACATACACACACACACACACACACACATACACACACACACACACACAAAATGAAGAGCCTTGACAGATCCGTTACTAACCCACTGGGGACGCTGTCGTTTTTATTGAACAAACACTTCAATTACACCAAAAATAGCCTTCTGTGAACCTTCTGATGAGAAGCACATCACTGCACACATGCACACTCTGTACAGCTACACACAGGTGTGCAAACACACACACACGCACACAAACCGACACCTGCACTTACTGCTGTTCAGTAAAAGGCCTGTATGCATGTCGGTAAGAGTTTACTCAGTTATAAAACAATATTTTAGGGGAGAAATGTAATTTGAACCTTTTTATCTTTAAGAAATTAAACACTCATGTTTAGTCTCATGCTCCTGAGTCACAAATACTGCTCCAAAATCAATTCTTTTCCTATAACAGCACATCCTGCCATGTTTTATCCCTCTTTCACCACAGCAAATTGACATCAATTCGTCATTCCTCTTTATGAAAGAACAATAATTTCAAAACCGAACATAACTGAGTCATAACAGGACATAGTTGATTCACATTTTACAATAAACAACAGTACTGTTCTGAGAAATGACATCTTTTGAAGAATTGTGGGATTTTCAGCTCTATTTCGCTTCATTTGCATTGATTCGGAGTTGAATGAGACTTAGGGCAAAATTGATTCAGATCCAGACATAAGCCGGACATATTTGACCCAGAGTCATGCATATTTGATACTGAACCGAACAAGTTTGACTCAAAACGGACATAGCTGGTTTGGAATCAAATAGATCTCAAACATGGACTTGAATTAAAACTATCCATAGTTTAATAAGAATTGGTCACAATTGAATACGGTCCAGACATAAACCAGACAAATATTAATACAGAGTCATGCATATAATTGATTTAGAACTGAACAAGTTAGAAATATTTGATTTTCAATTAAAGAAAGCTGGTTCAGAAATGTGCATAGTTGTCTCAAAAACAGTCAGAGTTGAATCAGAACTATCCATGTTTAAAAATACGACAAAACTGATTCAGAGCCAGACAAAAATGGGATATAGTCAATTCAGAACTAAACAAAGTTGATTCAAAGCTGGACATACAGTAGTTGAATCAGAGTCGGATACAGATGATTCATTAACGGGCATACTTAAAAATATTTAGTTACATCAGATATGTAGTTGATTCAGAAATGAGGAAAAATTATTCAGACATCATGAAGATTTTCCAAAATTATTTAAAAAAAAAAAATCATAGGTGGAAATTAGGTGGGAAATTCATTTGAACTTAAACACCTTTGGCTGTTCCAAAGCCCTGACACTGGAGACTAACTTAACATTAAATGTTAAATCATCTCCTTACCAACACAGTCACATCTCTGTAAATGAACTGTTTCTATAGGAACAAGAGTACATTAAAACAGGCGCATTAATATAAACCTGAACTCTATCTCTGCTTGTTATAGAAAATAAAATCCCACCTTTCTGACCGATCACGATCCAGAACTCAACAATGCTGTGATGTAACTACATTAGATTTAAAACATCTAGTCAACTACAATTAAAGTGACTTCAAATAATACACTGATTAAATAAAAACATTCACATTGGCTGAGAGAGGGTGATGTAAAGGTTACCTCCGCCCCAAATCTCTCTTTCATTTCATGTCGTGCGATGTGATTAGCTGTGAAATTGTGAAATGTTCTCTGTTATAATTTCAGTTCATATAAAATAATTAACTTGATATTCACTTCAGTACATTTATGTGCACACATGAACTTTTTCTACTTAATGTATTCCTGACTTCCACTAGATTTCCTCTTCATGTTTTTCCCCCACCCTTGTAGCACAGAACACCGCAAAAACACAATAGAGTGTTCTTCTGTGTGTCGAGTGAAGCGTTGTGTACCGGCAGTGCTGCAGGTGTATAAATATGGACAGTGTATCCTTCCTGGTTAATAACATAAACAATAGTGTTGAGAGAGTTCAGGTTCGGTGAAACCCAAGATAAGTGTTTGAGATACGAAGCTGCAGATGAAAGAAGAGTCATGAAGGCTTCTGATGATCCAGACACACTGTCAGGGAGCAGATGTCTGTTTATAGAAGGGGTGTGTGTGTGTGTTTATGTGTGTGTGAAGATGTCATATAGTCGAGGTTCTAACACACCCGTATGTTGCCATAGAGACAAAGTCCTAGGATTTATTTTCAATTCAGCTCTATTTGGCATTTTTTGCATTGATGTGGAACTGAACATTTTTGTTTCAGTACCAGAACGCTGATTCAGAATGGGACGCACTTGAGTCTGAACACATTTTAGGACATATTTCATTCGAAAGACGATAAATTTGATTAAGAACTGGGAATACCTGTCTCAAAACCAGACATAATTGAATCAGAAGTATCCATAGTTGATTCAGAATCAACTATTTCTGGTACTGAATCAAGAATGTTCAGTTCTGAATCAATGCAAATAAAGCCAATCTAAGCTGAAAATAAATCATACAAATGTGTCTCAATGGCAATATACAGGTGCATCAGAACCTCACACACACACACACACACACACACACAAACACATTGATTCAGATCCAGACATAAAGCGGATATCATCTATTTGAACCCAGGTATAGATAATACAGAACTGAGTATAATCGATTCAGAACCAGGCAAAGCTATGAAATTGTCATTTTGGTCTCATTACCAGACATAGATGAATCAGAACTACACACATTTGAATCAGAAACAGACATAGTTGATTCAGAAAAGGACAAAATTGATTCAGAATCAGACAAAAACCAGACATATTTGATTGGGAACCAGACATACATAACTCATTTAGTGCCATACATAGTTTATTCAAATCCACACAAAGTTGATTCTGAATTAAAAGCAATTTATTTTGAACCATACATAGTTTAATCAGAACCAGACATGGTCCACTGAGACTCAGACATGTTTTTTTTTTTTTCAGAATCAGACTGTTTCTTAAGAAAGTTAGTTGGTCCTACACTATCTGCTCTCCAGCTTGAATGGTTCCTCATCGTACTATTCAATGTTTAGTACAGAATTAAAATTTGTTAAATTACCACAAAGTCATATTTATACTAATACAGTTACTCATCTCCGGTGCTGAGAATCATTTTCCCTCCACACAACATACCACTCATTTTCTGGAATTTGAGTTAGATGTCTACATTTATGTGTTCCACCAAAAATTAGCTGAAAGGCCCAATAGAAGCCTAGAAGCCTTTATTATCACCACATATACATTACAGCACAGTGGAATTCTTTTCTTCACATTCCCCAAATGAGGAGGTTGGGGTCAGAGTGCAGGGGCAGCTATGATACAGAACCCCTGGAGCAGGGAGGGTTGAGGGCCTTGCTCAAGGGCCCAGCTTGGCTGTGCTGGGCCTTGAACCCCGATCCTCCCATCAACAAACCAAAGCCTTAACCAGTTGAGCCACCACTGCCCCCAAAAACTGACCAACACCAATGCTTACCTGATGAACCCACTTTGTGGCTTTGCTGAACATTTTCAACAGAAAGGTCCCTGGATCACTGGTGGCTCTCTGGGGTTCATAAAGCACATACAGAACTATGTAACTAGCATTATTCCTCGCTCAGAACAATTTTGGAGGTAAAAGATCTGAAAGAATTTGGAAACACCAAGCTCACACATTTCTTCCACAAACCCTTCCTCCACTACCTGCACCACCACCAAGTCCATTAGACAATGTGTTGAAGTAATACAGAACCACTGGACTCTATATTCTAGAGTCTGAACATTACTCAGCTATTCATTTCAAAGCAATTTGTTCAGGAACTATTTTTGAGATTAAAAAAACAATCAAATGAGGAATGTAATACCGCAAAACCTGATGGAGTCGAATGTCAGATGCCGCACCCTAATAACCTCAAACAACTCTATCAATACAACCAATTTTAGAATTTTGAGTGTGGAGCAGTGTGTGGGTTAGTGTGTGGACCAGCGTATGAGCAGTATGTGGACCAGTGTGTGACCAAATGTGTGGACTAGTGTGTAAACCAGTGCCTGAACCATAGGTGTACAAATGCGTGAACTAGTGTGTGGACTAGTGTGTAAACCAGTGTGTGAACCATAGGTGTACAAATGTGTGAACTAGTGTGTGGACTATTGTGTGAACCAGTGTGTGACCCAGTGAGTGGACATGCGAGTGGACCAGTGTGTGTAGCTGCGGGTAAACCAGTGTGACCCAATGTTTGAACTAGTATGTGAAACAGTCTGTAAACCTATGTGTGAACCGGTATGTGATCCAGTGTGGAAGATTTTGGAAGTTAAGTCTTTGTGAGAAAATGGGGTTTAACATGAAGACATTTTGGTGGTACAGAAGTGCACTGGTTTGTGATCCGGTCTCACAGCTTCAGCATCCGATCCTGAGCTTGTGGTACTGTGTGTGGAAGTTTGCTAGTTTTCTATATAAAACCATCCATGAAGATAGGTGGTTTGGCTATGCTGTAAATTCCCTGTGTGTGTGAATGAGTGTGTAAATGATGTGCTGTGATGGACTGGCATCCCATTTAGGGAGTATTCCCAACTCACCCCCAAATGTTCTTCGGATCGACTCCGGATTCCATCTTGGTGGAGAATTCAGAATCTTTGATGCTTTAATCTTTAATCAAGTAGTAAAGGGTCATAATAAGTTTGGTTGTTTGTTTGCTTGATTGTTTGTCCATCCATCCATCCATCCATCCATCCATCCATCCATTCATCCATCCATCCACGGTAGTCTATTTCAGAAATCCTAGTTATTTATTTATTTGTTGATTTGTTTATTGAATGTTTATACTTATGACCGTCTGAATTGATCAGGTTTATTTATTCAAAAGTAATTCATGTTTGTAGTGACTAAGATTTCAAAATGCTCCATTGATTGTGGCTCAAAGTAGTCAGAAATTCCTTAAACAAAAGATATAACAAATTTATTTGCGCTAACATTTGTTCACTTGCTAATCCAAGCTCTGCTCATAAACCAGCATTACTAATTTAATATAATCACCCCAAAGCATTTCAGAGGAGGAATGTTGATCTGGGATCGGATTCTTTGCTGTGTTTTTGGCTATGCATCTGCATTTGAATTCCAGCTCTGGGAGGCGTTGTGAGTCCTGGCCTGGGTCACACGCACTTCAGTCCAGCAAATGAGTCAGACATGCTAACCGCAGCGATACACAGCACTGGCCAGATCGAATCGGGGTCAAAGAGCGAACCTCTGCAGTTTACTGACTCAAATGATCCGCTCGTTCTATGATCATCAGAACCAAATCGTAAAATCAGGATTTTTGTTTAATTAACATTCTGTCGTTCTGTGCTTTATTTAATCCAGTGTTATTGCTTTTGAGCTCATTTCATTGCTACCTAATCATCGTCCGGTTATAGCGGCTCAGCGTAACGGGCTGTTAGCAAACGTGTACCAGATATCCAGAGAAGTTTGTATGTCTTCGCTAAATACCACTGGTAAAACTTTATAGACTGTGGTGAAATATATGCCAATGGTTTAACTCCTCCGAATGCCTTTTATGGGCTCCGGAGCAGGGTGTTGCTCAAAGTGCTCATGTTTGGCAATTTAAAACAACGTTGTTTGAGGAAATAGTATAGAATTAGTGCTATTAGGAATGTGGACTGTAAACACAGCAAAGGTCTGGGATGTCTGAGGATGTCTGAAGAAGCTATCCAGAAAAGCTGAACTCCTCCTGTATTATATATTTTTAAATGTGTTAACAGCAGCAAGAATCCAGTATTCAGGAGAATGATTTTAAACAGCAAACCACAGCACTTTCTTTCTCTTTATCTGCATTTGCAGCTCATATTTTCCCCTTTGTTATTGTCCGCACCGGCTACACTCTGCACGCTTCTGACAATCCGTTATAATTATGGAAAATGGAAAGCAAGCCACAAGTTATGTAAGATTTGAATAATAGGTTGTAGGATGACATTTCTGGACACACATAAGCACTTAACACACGGAAAGTAAAAACAGACTAGAAGCCGGATTAAGAACGATCGCTTCGTGAAGAGAAGAATGTATTTTTATCAGATAGAAATCTCGCCAGTGCGTCGTTTCACATTACATTTCAGCTCCGAATCAGTGAAACGATAATTGTAGAACATCTTGAACACTTAAGCCTTTACGAGTTCTCCTGTGTAAAGAACCTAAGAACTGAAGGTTCTTCTTTCAACTCTCGTCTTCCATAATGAGCCTCCTAAGTAATTATGTGAAGTAGGAACCACTGAGGAACATTTCTTTGTAAGAATGCAAGCGTATGTGTATCAGAGTGTGTACTAGCATCTCAGAACCTAGAAAGCAAACCTAACATAAAAAGAACCCCTAACTATCCAAGAAACCCTTCTCTGTTAGAACACATAGGATTTATTTTCCGTTTATTTTCCTTAAACAGAAATAAACCATGAATTTCTTTAAAAGCAACATTAAGGGTACTTTGGTCATCCTGCTGGTTCTGGGTCAAACCATAAGATTGAGTGTATCTCTGTCAGACAAGGCAAAACAATCTTTAAGGGTTCTTTGGTTGTCTTTCTGGTTCTATTTAGAACCTCTTTAGAAGTTATCGTGGTTAAGCAAAGAACTCTTGAGGAACCCTTGCAAGAGTGTGGGGGTGTAGATGCACTATGAATCTTTTTAAGCAATATCTAGAACCATTACAGAACCATTATACAGAAGCTCTTGACTAAGAAAGTAACCTTTGAGAAAGCTTTCTTTGTAAGAGCATCTGTGTGTAGATGTGTTTGTCTGTGTGCAGGGATAAATTAGCAAGAGGGGACTTTAAAGTTCTATAAAGAATCCAACACAGGATTTCCACACAGAGAGAAAGCCAGGAACACTGAAATATCCAAGGAACTACTGAGGAAACTTCATCTGTAAGAATGCTTGGGAGATCCTTTAACAGAAATACGGCATGAATGTTTTTTAAAACATTCTAGAAAAGTGTTCTTTGGTTGTTTTTCTGGTTCTGTTCACACCGGTTCCTTATACAAAGAACCCTTGAGGAACCACACTTAGGGAGGGTGAGGAAGAGTGTGGGTGTGTAGATGTGTTTGTAATACTGATAAGAAGGTCATTAGTTCAAATCCCAAGGCCACCAAGCTGGCACTCCTGGGCCCGCTCAGTTGCTCAGCTGTATAAATGAGATAAATGTAAGCCGCTCTAGATAAATGCTTTAGCCAAATGCCATAATCCATAAATGTCTGTCTGAGTGCAGGTTTATCTACCACCATTGACCATAGAAGAAACAGTATAACAATAAGCATTTCCTCTTCGAGAGAAAGCAAGGAACTGAACTATCCAAGGAATCACTGAAGGTTTTCAATATCAGAGAGGGTTTCAAGGAGAAAAGTCAAATCTACAATCTTCATATGTTCTCTGGTTGTCCCTCTGGTTTTTTGATTGAACCCTACAATCCTAGATTGTTTCCATATCAAGAGACAGTTCTATGATTTCCAAATATGATCAAACTAGACAAAGATTCTCAATGTAGTCAAAAAGTTTTAGTTCTGGGTGAAATCCTAACATAGACTGTTTCTCTCACAGAGAGGCTTCACTAAGAACATAGAAATATTTAGAGAACCACTAATATACCCTTGAAGAGTGCTTTTTTTTTTTTACTTCCTCAGCCAACTGGTTTCAGTTACCAGAACAATTTTCACAATATTTTCTAAGAATATTTAATCTGGCAATTTTCTGGTGTTCTGAAAACATCTTTAAGTCCCATTTCTAAAGGAACAGCTGTTTGGACGTGGTGAAGAGTAAATGTTCTACATGTCTAATGTCTCTCTGTGCTGCTGTCTGTGGAGATGAAGCTTACTGTTAAGTGAAGTTCCTTGAGGTCTAATGAAATGAAATGAAACTATTTAATAGTTTAAAGTGACTTAAAACATTCTGTATGTTTGACGGGAGATGTTGTAAGTAAGTCCTGCACTGATTTGCAGTTAACAAAAATTAGCTAAATGCTAACTTAATGTGCTGCTTCATGTTTCATTTTGTTCATGACAATAATAAAACTTTTAGAAGCTAGAGACTGAAGATCTCAACATGGAGTTCTGGAGCGTTACAGTAGGTATGCTAGTATTTCGTCAAACATTAGTGGATTTTTTTTTACTTTTTGAACTTTAACTAACACAGAGAAATAACACTTTTAAGTGTGAGACATTCCCAGACTCTATAGGAAGTCCCCAGGCTAGTGTGTGTGTGTGTGTCTTATGTTTGAAATGCCAGTCTTCTTCTAGTACACTCCTACCCACTCTGGAACAGCCCAGCTGATTAAACTCAGTCCCTCTGTGAGCTTTGGCGCGCCCTTCAGATTCTTGTCTTTTTTTTGTTCCCTCATAGCAATAAACCACATACTCTCTTTATTCATTTCTTTCTCTTTTTGTTCCTCTCTCTCTCTTTCTCTCTCTCTCTCTCTCTCTCTCTCTCTCTCTCTCTCTCTCTCTCTCTCTCTCTCTCTCTCTCTCTATCTCTCTCTTTCCACAACTAGTGCTGCCACCTCACAGCTCCAGGGTCCTTGTGCTTAGTTACTGCCTTTGCGGTTTCACATCTTCTCCCCATGTCCATGTGGGTGTCCTCTTGGTTCTCCAGGTTCAAACAATTTTCAAAAATCATGGAGGATTTATAAATCATTTTTATAAATGATTTATCATTTTTATAAATGATTTAGGTAAGGACGTTCAAGCAAAAGTACACTTTTATGCTGATGACACTGTCATTTATACATACAGTATGCTCCTTCTATAGCACAGGCTGTGCAAGAGCTTCAGACTGCATTTCAGTCATTACAAACTGCTCTGCTCAATTTAAAATTGGTTTTAAATCCTCAGAAAACTAAGTACATGGTCTTTCCAAAAACTCGCCCACAGCTGCTTGATGATCTCAGCATTTTTACGTCTGATGGTAATTCCATTGAAAGGGTACCCTCATACTCAAAGTACTTGGGTATATGGATAGACGACAAACTTTTATTTAAAGTACATATTGCTAATTTAGTTAAGAAGCTCAAATTAAACATTGGCTTTTATTTTAGAAATAAATCTAGTTTTACATTTAATGCCAAAAAAAAAAACTTGTGGAAGCTTCCTTCCTGTCTGTGATTGATTATGGCGACACATTATATATGCACGCAGCCTCCTCCATCTTACGGAGCCTTGATTCAGTGCATCATTCATCTCTAAGTTTTATTACAAATGCAAAGTCCCTTACTCGCCATTGTATTCTTTATGATCTGGTGGGTTGGACATCACTGACCACTCGCAGAAAACAGCATTGGTATATTTTTATATATAAAGCCATGCTAGGTAAACTTCCAGCTTACCTCTGTACCCTCCTCTGTCTCAATTCTGCTAGTTATCAGCTACGCTCTTCCAAGTGGTTGCTTTTTAATGTACCCAGGGTTTGGACAGATTTGGGGAAAACTGCATTGTCATACTATGCACCATGGGCATGGAATAACTTGCAAAAAGATCTTAAATTAGAAATGTGTATATCAATAAATACATTTAAGACCATCATAAAAAATGTGGTAAAGGAGACATGTAGTTGTTTTTCTTGAAGAAGTACTTGTATTGTATGATTGTATGTATGTTTTGTTTATGTATGGCTGCTACCTTGGCCAGGTCTCTCTTGTAAAAGAGATTTTTGATCTCAATGAGACTTCCTGTTAAAATAAAGGTAAATAAATAAAAATGGAGGTGTATTGGTGAGTGTAAATTTCCCCTAAATATGAATTAGTGGGGGGGCATGGTGGCTTAGTGGTTAGCACGTTCGCCTCACACCTCCAGGGTTGTGGGTTCGATTCCCGCCTCCGCCTTGTGTGTGTGGAGTTTGCATGTTCTCCCCATGCCTCAGGGGTTTCAAGACATGCATGGTAGGTTGATTGGCATCTCTGGAAAATTGTCCATAGTGTGTGATTGCGTGTATCCTGCCTTGATGCCTGATGATGCCTGAGATAGGCACAGGCTCCCCGTGACCCGAGGTAGTTCGGATAAGCGGTAGAAGATGAATGAATGAATGAATGAATTAGTGTGTGAATTTGTATGTGCATATAAAACACACACTGCCACAAAGTCTTGCAGAAGAACAATATAGATAGATAGATTCACAGTTGATTTGGATGTCTCTAGTTTTATTTATTTATTTATTTTTTGTATATATTTGGAAGATTTGCTGGTTTTATTTTTCACACAGAGAAACAGACTCAGACTTGGATAGCAGTCTCATACACAACCGGACTTGCAGAAATTTCAGAAATATCCCCAGAATGAACCTAGATTGGTCTTTATATATTATTTATTTAACGTATACAACATACCAAATGTTACTCCATATAAACCAGGATAGACATTCACTGAAGATGAATACATGAAGGATTGCTGTTTTTCACGAAACACAATTTTAACACAATATAGCATAGAGTGTTGTTGCATCATGAAATACAAGAGCCAATCATATTTCAGTATGCAAATTAATGTCACCTACAAACATTCCAGGGCTTGGGATACTTTTAAACTGCTGAGAGAAGTTGATTTTATAGCTTTGCAATATAACTACAAATAAGAATTTGTACATTTTGGGGCAGGTATATTCTCCAAACTAACAAACGTTAGTCCCACATACAAAGTTCTATAGAAATGATAACATGTTAAAACAAGTGTGTTAATGAATCAACACATCTTTATCAGTCATAATCCACAAATCTTATGCTGAGACCTGCACAGATCATAAACAGGAATATAAGCAATACAAATAGGCAGTCCTAATGCCCAGAGTGGTGCTGCATGTGGTGCCACTTGTGTAAGAAACTTCCTGTGAAACGAAGGTGTCCATGCACACTGTCACATGCTCGAGGTGGAATTCTCTACATTCCGAGTTCACTGAGCAGAGCTGGAGTGAGTTGGGAGGCAGAGGATCCATGCCAAGCGCTGCAGGGGGTTTGGAGAGTGATCCTGCCTACCACCCGGGACGGTTATTAGAGAAAACACAGATGCATGTTAGAATAGAACACTTGGCCCTTTCTGCTCAACTGTACTTCTTTTTTACCCTTCTGTGTTTTTGTTTTGTGTGAGGTGAGCTGCAGATGTGGTCCGCTGGACTCTGTATGTACACTCGTAATTATGCCTTGGAATCTGCGTCTAGGTGTGGAATGCTCAGGCTATTTTCTCCTCTACCTCTGCAATAATGCCCCCCTGTGAGCTGAGAGAGAAAGAGTGAAAGAGAGAGAGAGAGAGAGAGAGAGAGAGAGAGTGAGAGAGAGACAGAGACACCCCCCCTTGTTCTGTGCCACACACATCGTGCTCGCCGAATGGTAATGCTAATGCTAATGGTAATGGGCAGAGTAGGAGTAATTTGGTCACATGTGCTTGTGCTGCTCCACTGCTAAAGCCTCACATTCAAGTGTGGTGACTCAGGCAGCGATGCGTCACAAAGCGCCTTTAGCTGACTTGCCTTTCACATCGAGGGCTGTGCTAATGACTAGTTAGCAGACCTGCTCTTTTTTTTTTCTCCCAGTGACATGTTTTCTATTAATCCTGACTTTGTTTTAGTTGTTTGCTTGGGTTTTTTATTTCGTTTGTCTGTTTTGAATTACAGATTGGTTGTCCTGCACTACAATGTCTTGTTGGCCCTTAGAGCTTTACCTCAGTGTAACCTTTCAATGTTCCTATTACCCCATGTCAATTATGTATAATATAAAACAAGAAAAGAAAAATAATTTGTAGGAATTACTGAATATCCTACATCTCAGGATGTTATCCCAAAGTTTTTCAAAGTATAGTTTATTACAAATGTTGTCAGCTTCACATCTATGTGATAAATAAAGTTATTGTTACTTTCTGTGTTTGTAGGAGGTGTTTAAAAATCTTCTAAATCCAAACAATGAACAGTGGTGGCTCAAATGGTTAAGTCTCTATGCTGTTGCATGAAAGGCCAGGGGTTCAAGCACCAGCACTACCAAGCTGTAACTGTTGGGTCCTTGAGCAAGGCCCTTAATGGTCTCTGCTCCAGGGGTGCAGTATCATGGCTGATGCTGTGCTCAAACCACACTGTCTAAACTGGAATATGAGAAGAAAAGTAAGCTTAAACAAATCTGTCATTTAGTTTGGTTCATAATCCTTCTAGTCCTACAAATTTATCGATCATCTGGTACAATAGCAAAAACAGAAACAGGACTTGGCTAAGAATTCTAATTTCATTTCATGCAAATGTTCTGTCAATGTTTTGCACTGATTAGATCAGGAGTGTCTGATGTTAACCATAAAGGGTTGGTGTGGGTGCAGGTTTTATTTCCATCCATGCAGAAGCCACACCTGAGGCCACACCGTTTTTATCTATTTTTATACAACTGAGCAATTGAGGGTTAAGGGCCTTGTTCAGTGGCCCAGAGGTTGCAGAACTTGCAATCTAGCAATCAGTAGTCCAACATCTTAACCATTAGGCTAACACAACTGATCAAACAGGTGGGAATCAGGTGAGGCTTCTGCTTGATTGGAATGAAAACTTGTGAATAAGATCAGACTACCTGATAATGTACTGTACTGTGTTCTGAAACGGAATTATCATTCTTAGCTAAGCAATATTTCTAAGAATGAAAAAAAAAAAAACAAAAACTGAATGTTGATGTACTTCCCAACCATGTAATGTGCATTTGAAAATTCAATTTCCGCATGTGTTTATGTGATATGTAGCTTGTACCTTGGGTTATCTAACTATGATCCAAGCTCCTTTTCCGCTTATTTTTTTCTGATGGATTGTTTATTCAGATGACACGGATGCTTTCACACTCAAAGCTAGCAACTACATAAACATTCCAAGTAATCTAAGAAGACATTCTTGGCATGTTGTATCAGTTTAACACTGCTCATCTGAAACCAAGAAACAAGGGGGTCATTTTTTTGCCAAGAAATTATTTCCATGAACAATCATTGATCACATCAGTAATTCAAATTACATGATGCAGCTGTTGCATCTGGTCTGAGGGGAAATGGCTATTTTACTTCCAGTTGCATCAAAAAACTAAATAGGAATGCTAGTCAATTTTTGTATCTGTTGTACTTCAGTTGTCTATAATAATAAGACTGTGTGTAGATGCTAGAAGGTTTGACGTTTTGTGGTAAATTATAAACAGCTAACACTGTTTTGCTGGATCTATGATACCCTTGTCCTAATGCATAAGAGGAAAAAGTAGGGCCAGGGAGTCTCTATTGAACTAGAAAACGTGGCAGAACTGTATTGTTTTGTTTTTATATGGTGTCTCTTGGTGAGTTGGACAGATGCTTAAACTAACAAACACAAAAATAGATAGGGAGGGAGAAAATAATTCAAGGATCTTATCTTGTGGTGAATATTGCCTCAGTTAACTGGGAGTGCCTGTTTTATTAGCTGTTGTTGTTTTTCCTGGACCTGGAGCAAATTTTACCAAGATAAGTCACTGTGTGACAGTCAAGAGTGTGGAGGTTTGCTTGCAAAGCCAGGATATATTGACTTTTATTTTGGACCACATTTCCAGTTTCCTTCTTGGGCTTCCACCAGTATAGCAGGTTGAAAGCAGGAGAAAGCCAATTTTTCAGGGCCACCTCCCAAACGGCAAAGAGCAGGAGTTCCAGCTATTTATCGTAATTACTGCTATCTTTGTAAAAAAGAACCAATTTTATTAACCCATCAGTTTGTGTAGCATAAATGCTCATACCAATATAGTTTATTCCTGTTGATTTGTTAGGTTCTCCTTTTCAGGATCCCAATTTTGAAGTAATTGTGTATCTACCGCAACCATTTTATTTGCAAAGATCATAAAGTATATGACCCAAAGCATGGTGACACTTGATCATCACACCTTTACTATTATAATAAGCTCCATTCTTCTCGGAAGGCTCTTAAGAATATTTTAGACCATTATTCACCTAAAAGAGCATTAGGGAGATCAGGTACTAATGTCAGGTAAAGGGAATCCAGTTCCAGTTTAACCCAAAGGTGTTTAGTGGGGTTGAGGTCGGGGCTCAGTGGAGGACAAGATGGATCTTCTTTCTTTGTGCACAGGCATATTGTCATCCTGGTTTGTCAACAGGTTTGGGACTATTAGTTCCAGTAAAGGAAAATCTTAATGACTGGAACATCTAGACTTACTGACTGGAACATCTTCAGGGAGGCTGCAACCAACAGCGATTTCATCAAAAGGGAGGAGTACATGGCATCAGTGACCAGTTACATTGGCAAGTGCATTGATGATGTGACCATCTCCAAGACCAACACCACATGCTCTGACCAAAAGCCGTGCTAAGTTCCGTGTGCTAGGGGGACAGGGCAGCCCTAAGAACAGCAAGAACCAAACTGTCCTGAGCCATCAGAGAAGAAAAGTGTGCACATGCCCACACAATTCACAGCCACTTCCAGGACAGCGGAGGCACCCGGTGCATGTGGCAGGGCATCCAGGAGATCACGAACTACAAGGCAGCATCACCTACCTGTGATAGTGATGCCTCCCTCCCAGATGTGCTGAACGACTTCTACACTCAGCTTGAGTTGCAGAACAACGTAGGCAAGGAAGAACACCCCCCAAGGATCAGCTACTCTGTCTATCCATGGTTGAAGTCACAAGAACTCTATGCAACCCATGGAAGGCTGCTGGACCAGATAACATTCTTGCTGGGGTGCTCAGGGAATTTTCAGAACAGCTAACAGATGTCTTCACTGACATCTTCAACATTTCCCTAAACAACGCTGTTGATTCAACATGCCTCAAGACAACCACCAGTGTCCGCATGCAAAATAAGTCTGTCACAATGACAATTGTCCTGTCACACTCACACCCATTTTAAATGAAGTGCTTTGAGAGGCTTGTCATGAGGTACATCAAGACCCAGTTACCACTCTCACTGGACCCGCTGCAGTTAGCATGTTGTCTAAACTGCTCCACGGACAATTATATTGTCACGACCTTTCATTTAGCCCATACCCACCTGGACAATAAGGACACTTATGTAAGAATGCTGTTTATAGTCTTCAGGTTAGCATTCAACAAAATCATCCCTCAGCACCTGACTGAGAATCTTAGCCTGCTGGGACTGAATACCTCCTTCAGCAACTGGATCCTGGACTTGATTTGGATCCTGATTGGGAGAATCGACAACAGCATTTCCAGCATCACCAAACTAAGCACTGGAGACCCTCCTGGCTGTGTAATCAGCCAACTGCTGTTCATCTTGCTGACTGATGACTATGTAGCAATGCACAGCTCAAACTTGATATCATCAAGTTTGTTGATCACATGACTGTGGTGGGTCTCATCAGCAAGAATAATGAGTCAGCATACAGAGAGGAGGTGCAACTGCTAACTGCTTGGTGTAAAGCCAACAACATGTCTCTGAATGTTGCTAAAACTAAAGAGATGGGTGTTGACTTCAGGAGAGCACAGAGTGACCACTCTCCACTGAACATTGGCAGATTCTCTGTAGAGACTGTATAGAGTATCAATTTCCTTGATGTTCATCTAGCGGAGAACCTCATCTGGTAACTCAACACCAGGTCCATCACCAAAAAAGCCCAGCAGTGTCTCTACATCTTATAAAGTCTGAGAAAAGCATCTCCCTCCCTCATCCTGACTACATTTTACAGAGGGACCATTGAGAGCATCCTGAGCAGCTGCAACACTGTCTGGTTTGGGAATTGCACCATCCTCAGACCATCTTGCAGCAGATAGTGAGGACAGCTGAGAAGTCTCTCTTTTCTCTGTTATAGGCATTTACACCACATGCTGCATCTGCAAAGCCAACAGCATTGTGGACGACCCCACATACCCCTAACACACACTTTTCTTCCTCCTGCCATTGGAAAAAGGTACCGAAGCATTTGGGCCCTCAAGACTAGACTGTGTAACAGTTTCTTTCCACAAGCCATCAGACTCCTCAACAACTAAACTGAACTGTCCCGAGCACAATGCACACACATGAAGGATTATCTGTGGCCTGCACTGATCTGCACCAAATACACACTCTCCCAATATATTGTTCGTCTTTTGGGGTAGTTGGATCTATACACAACCCCAACAGATCTGGTCAGAACCTGCTTAAAATTTACCCGTAGCAGCACACAGCGTGGGAATGTAAAGGAAGAAACAAGCAGTAGAGGTGGAATTGTGATTAACAATTAGTAAAGCTAAGTCTCATCCCTGCTCTCTCAGCTGTCCCTATTCCCAACTGGTGGCCAAATTGTGTGGTGCCCTATGCTGCAGCTGTTTTTTTCCTATGCACAACTGGGTAGGATCATGGGTGGGATGTTGCAGCTCTGGATCACTATTGTTGCAAAATTTAGACATTTCGTCAAAGAGACGATCCTTTTTCTCCAGAGTCAGCTCCTGGAACCAAAACAAAACCAAGCTTTTGGCTTTCCATCTCACTCTGCTCTTCAGCTATTCAGTGTCCTGTGAACATGAAGCCACAAAACACACACTCACTTTCAAGAAAGAGACAGATAGATGAGAGATACAAACCTCAAAACAAAGGTCAGTTGTGCTTTCCAAGGCTCCTTTACCACTCCCGCTTCAGGTGCTGATCCATGCTAAATCCTAAACAACCCTTGTGCAATTTCCAACTGGACTGTGAGACAGCTTTTCTTATTCTGATATATCTAACTATAATCAGGACAATGCTGAGAATTATCTGATGCACAGAATTGCACATATTTGCGGAAACGCTGCATCACACTGTGCATGAGACTCCGGTTTTGGGAAATGAAAACCGCCGGTAGAGGTTACACAGAGGTAGACACACAGTCAGAATGAAGTAAGCCAAACAGCTGCCTAGCTTTGCCAACTGTGTCATGTAATTTGAAATATTACAGTCGATGACATCCTACTATGCAAAATAATTATAAAGCAAGCTTGGCATAATGTTTTAAGCTCTTCAGATGTCGCAGGTCAGCTCCTGGAAATGTCTTTCTGTGGACAAGCTGCTCCAGAACGGCTTTCCTCAGAGCCGGAGAGTCTAGCTAACTCTTGGGTGGTGTAACCGAAATCTAAAAAGACAACTATTAAAAGGTGCTGAAATATATCAAGAAACAATATATAATATTTTATTTATTTATAAAGGGGGCTTTTATTTATTAAAATAAAAATTAAGTTTATTTGCTGACAGGCTGCAAATATATATGTTAAATAAATATAAAGCCTAAATTTTAAATAACATTTTCTCGTCTAGCATCCATATGTCAATCATATTAAAATAAAATAATCAATTAAAATAATGAAAAAAAAAAAAAAAAAAAAGATTTTCAGAATGGATTTTTATCTCCAAAAATTTTATTTGATGATCATATGACGTGTAGGCTCTTTTAAATATTTCTGGGTATATTTAATAGCGGATATTATAGGATTAAAATGTACATATTTTCTAACCTATAATGGACGACTCATGCGAAACCATTCTTCAAGCATGGGTAATACGAATAATAAAAGATATTGACCGACAGTGTGTGTTGCTTTCATGCAGTTGATTAATAAAGGGAGATAGTTTACAACAGTACTATTTGTGGGAAATAATTCGTCAGATCCTCAAAAGTCATCAAATACACAGACATTACCACTACAGCATGACCCAGATGAACTCAGCTGCCTTGTTCCCATGCAGTTTTGTGCTTTGAACCCATCGATCTCTGTCTATTCCAGTCCACAAAGCAGCTGTGTGGAGGGTAACAAATGACGACAAATGAACAGTTGCAACGCATTTGGGATATGATGCACGAGTTTGGTATTTATGCTACAAACTACAAAGATGTTGAATTTACATCTTCAACCACAAATAAATTAGCCTTGTATTCAAAACTCCACCCAAGACCATCCATGCAGCACAAACTGTACTGGTTACCTGTCCATGCGAAGTTCTTAACTACAGCCTTTTAAAGCAGTGGTCTTGTGCTGCTAACCCAGATACTCTATCCATATTCTGGTCCCAGACATCATGGTAGATGGTATGGTAGATGATACTAACAATTTGTACTGTGTCTGTGGAATTAAAGAAAAACAGGCATGCATCTGTTCATCTCTGGAGAAATTGAATGATGTAGCTGAAGATGAGAAATGGCTAGAGCCAAGATTCACACTCCATGGGCTTTAGTGGTAAGAAGGCCATGCCCACTTCAGGCTATATTTAGTGCATTAAACAGATACAGACACTGGTTTTCAAGTCTGGTTAGTGTTCCAGCCTACAAACTACAGAATTTTGAAAATCAATCCTTTAACACCACTTTCTGATCTCTTTGATTTTTATTTTAAAATCTTAAAACCGAAATAAATCAAATCTTTGCGTGTACATTGTTTTTTGTTTACGCCTTTTTGTTCCAGCCTGCTATCCATTCTGTTATATGTCCTTTCTTCTTCTTCTTCTTCTTCTTCTTCTTCTTCTTCTTATTATTATTATTATTATTATTATTATTATTATTATTATTATTATTATTATTACTGTCATTAAGAAACGATCACGATCCTGAAATTTCAAATTTGATGTTTTATACAAACGGTTCACTGAAATGAATCGTACCTATTAAATGAAACGCTGCATCATGCTGTGCATAAACGCATGCGCCTCCTGTTCTGGGAAATGAAAACCGCTGGTGGAGGTTACACAGGGCACACAGTCAGAACAAAATATGCCAAGCAGCTGGTCACAGTAATAACCTAATAAAATGTAATTGTTTTTCTTTTTCTTCTTTTTCTTTTCTTTTAGAACGTGTTGTTTTGTTTATGTTTAAGAGCCAAAATCGAGCCTAAGTCCTTACCGCGACATGATCTCCCCACATTTCAGCATAAATTATCGTTACATGAGAAAAGGCCAGTCTGAGACTGAAAGAGAATCTCATTACACATCAAACAACACCATGAAGTACTGGTCAAAATACCAAGAATAATTAGAATACAAATACAGAAGAATGCATTGTCTGTCATTTTATTTCTTTATTTCTTTATTTTAACAACATGTAAAAATTTTGCACAATAGAATCTTAAATCCAAAACACTAACAGATAATATATGGTGTTGATATACTGGTGTTTTTTTTTTTTTTTTGTTCACAGGTAGTGAATTTATTTATTTATTTATTTATTTATTTGTTTGTTTGTTTGTTTGTTTGTTTGTTTGTTTATTTGTTTGTTTATTTATTTGTTTATTTATTTATCATAAATGAAGCATGTGAGCATGATTAGTCACATTTTAGCTGCACCTGCTCTTGGCTTGGCATGAAGTAAAGAGGGATTTTTCTAATTACAGATTTCCTTGGATCCATTTTTAGATGCAAAATAATTAACCACAAAAAAAAAAAAAAAAAAAAAACAAGAAGAAAAAAAAAAACACTGATTACTCATTAAAGCAAGAATCAATAGCCCCACCCCATACACACACACAAACACACACGGCACAAATTCTATGTTCAAGACACACTTACATCATCATGAACATCTGTACATGTGATTTACACAAACATTCTCAATGTAAGCTTGAGGTGCAAAAGTATGTGCACCCCGACCATCACACCCACACCCATATGTGATTCTTCCCCAAACTATTGAACCAAAATTGAAAGCGCACAACTCTATAAAAAGCCTTTGTTTGTTGTAATGTTACAATTTTCATTCACTTGAAGTAAGAGGATCAAACATGTTCCAGCATGACGACGCCCCATGCACAAAGCACACAGATCCATGAAGACTCGATGTGTTAAGGTTAGAGTGGAAGAGTCCTGACTTTAATCGCTACACCTTTAAGATGAACTCTAGCACTGACTGCATTTGTGGATAAATGTTGTAGCCACGTTCACACTTTGAGATTTGAATCCAGCATTAATGAGACTAGCAGGATGTTCTCAGTGACTGCTTTTGGACAAAATGGCACTAAAGTCTCAAACATTCATCTAAAGCACAGAATCTGTTTATGTGACAAAGAAACAGTGTGTACAGTTTCAGACCTGTGAGGATTTGTTGATTTTTTCTTTTTTGTTTTGCCAAAATTCTTTCTTTCTTTCTTTCTTTCTTTCTTTCTTTCTTTCTTTCTTTCTTTCTTTCTTTCTTTCTTTCTTTCTTTCTTTCTTTCTTCCATAATTCCCTCCCTTCCTTTCTTTCTTTACTCCTGTCAGTGAACACACACATCTAATGTCACTATCTATCTATCTATCTATCTATCTATCTATCTATCTATCTATCTATGTATCTATCTATCTATCTATCTATCTATCTATCTATCTATCTATCTATCTATCTATCTATCTATCAAGCTTGCACCTGGCTCTAACATACTTCTCCTGTCTGATCGACCCTGATGCATAAAACAAACCGTTTCTATATCATTTCTCAATCTAATGACTATTGAATATTCTTCTTAGGTTTAGGAGACCTATGCTTAACAAAGTCTGTATTTGCTCTGCTGAACCAATGATTTGTTTATTTATTTATTTATTTTTTTTTATAGTAGGTCCATGTACAATTGGTGCAGTTTTCTAAGAAAATCAGCTTGCAGGTTTTTTTCATGAGAGCCTTCCACATTTCCTCTGGAGACTTTTACTCTCTCACTCTCTTCTTATTATTGCAGTAAATTTATGCCCAGAAGCATTCATGATGTTTCTTTTGTCTGAGAAATGGTCTCTTACATAACATCTTGCTTTCTAACATTATTTCTTGGAAAAGTCATGTTTGGAAATGTCTGAAATGTTTTTTTTTTTTTTTTTTTTTTTTTTTGCCCTAAGTCAAAAACTAATGCTGAATGTATTAAACAAATATCTCTTAAAGCATAATAGAGTGTCTATCAATACTAATACTAATGCACAGTACTATGGATTTCTCTCTACATGAGATCTATGACTCGCTTCATAGGTATCTTTATAATAGGTGTAAATGTTAATGGAGTGGATTACTCAGCGGTCAACTCAAACCTGCGTTACTATGGTAACCTGAGTTTCCATCCCCTACACAAAAAACTTAACACAGGGTAGAACAATTCTTTCAGCTATTCATCTTTAATTGACCAATATTTCCTTTTTTCATAAAAAACAATTTAAATAATTTTGTAATAATATTATTATAATTTAATAATATATTTAATACAATACTGCATGTGTATGTGTATAGAAAAACTACAGCTTGTTACTACACCATTTCATATTTTTATACTGTTGTAATTAGTAAATAAATGTACAGATTAATTTCACTAAGCAGAATTTTTTTTCAGTGTTTTCAGTGTTTCTGTAAAATAAATAAATAAATAATTAATAATAATAATAATAATAATAATAATAATAATAATAATAATAATAATAATAATAATAATAATAAATAAAAAGCCTACTATGGTCTAAATGTGAAGAAATTTAGTACCCAGCTTTACATGTGAAGAAACAGGGAAGAAACCTGTGGACCCTGAAGAAACCACACAGACACAATCAATATGTTTATAATTAACGTATAATTAAACAAACTAATAATAAAAAGGGGAACTAAAATATATAAAATGATGAATTTTACAGCGAAGATAAAATAGATCTAGTAGAAACAGATGAATAAAAGCTCCTGCAACTAGACGTCGAGTGACGTCACACCGTCGATGCTGCATTATTCATTAAAGGGGTGTGGTTTTAAAGCTCGGCGTCTATATATAGAGTGAAGTTTTCCATTTAAAACGCGTCTCACGTGGCCGATTGGCGGGACCGGGGACGCTGAACTTTAACACCTTTGCGCATCGTTGTTATTTCTGTTGTCATTGTTAATATTAGTAGTATTTCTGCTTGTTTTTGTTTTGCTCGCCGTGAGCATGGTTGCCGCGCTCCGCTCCCTGCTCGTGTCCGTGACTCTGGCTGCGGTTGCGCGCCTGTCCACCGCCGTGGGCGCGGTGATCCGCTGCGAGCCGTGCGACGCGGGAGCCTGGACGCTGTGCGATCCCGTGCCCGAGGACTGCGTGGAGCGGGTGCGCGAACCGGGCTGCGGCTGTTGCGTGACGTGCGCGCTGGCCGAGGGTCGAGCGTGCGGGGTTTACACGGGGCGATGCGGTGCGGGGCT
Source organism: Tachysurus vachellii (assembly GCF_030014155.1). Classification (NCBI taxonomy): domain Eukaryota; kingdom Metazoa; phylum Chordata; class Actinopteri; order Siluriformes; family Bagridae; genus Tachysurus; species Tachysurus vachellii. The sequence goes on along the minus strand of NC_083466.1, from coordinate 26,451,147 downwards.
GGTCTGCCGACACCGGCCGGGCGAACCGAGGCCACTGCACGCGCTGCTGGAGGGCCGAGGGGTGTGCGTGAACCAGACCGCACCTCCTTCAGTCAGCGCTCGACAAGGTACAAGACTTTTGTACAACATGCGTAAAAAGCATGTGTGTGTATGCGTGTACGCGTGCGTGCGTGTGTGCGTGAGTCAGAGTATGTTATATTAAACTTTATTTTTTTAAAGAAAGTAAAAATGCATATTACTGCATGTGAATATACCGAGGCTTACATATGATGATGATGATGATGATGATGATGATGATGCACGAGCTCTCCAGATGCATGTAGCCTTGAATTAGAGCAAATGTTCTAGAGCCTGATTTTTTTTATTTTTTATTTTTGCACGCATTCATGCAAAGGGTACTAAACTTTCCTTTTAATCTCCCCTGTAGTCCTTCATAATGAATGATTTGATAGTGATAGTGTGTGAGTGAAAAGAGGGTTTAATCGCGTCTGCTTTAATATGTATTGATATGAATAGAACGGTCACGTGATTACTTTTCCATGTTTGAGTTGCAAATACTAGGGTTGTGCATTAGCATGGAGAAAGACTTATGTCATGTATCCGGTCAAAGAGTGACAGAAAGAAAACACATGTCTGTTTGTCTGTCTATCTGTCTGTCTATCCATCTATCCAGTTTGCTGAACAGGTTTTTATGCACTTTTACAGAACTGACCTGTTTCTCTGACATTTTCACAGACTCAAAGCATGTTATAAAGATTCAATAACACGAATCTCCTGCTCTTGTCTGAAAGAAGTGTGTGTGTGTGTGTGTGTGTGTGTGTGTGTGAGCGCGCGCGCGCAATGCTTGCCCGAGTTCTTCAACTTGCATCCGGTTTATTTGGAAGTCGGAATTTGTGAGTCAGAGGTGTAGCTGACAGAACTGTAGTGCGTTTCTGCACAGCCATTGTAACGCAAAGATAAACACACTGACACGCTCATACCATGAACCAAAGCTGTGCATGGACCAATTTTTTTTTTTTTTTTGTGCAACTGTTTTTTATTGTTTTTAATAAAAACACGGAGATAAACGTTGCAGGATTAAGATGGAAAAAATGGAGAGAGTGGACTGTTTTTTTTTTTTTTTCTCTTGAAAAGACTTTTAACTGATCAAACCCTTCAAACAGCTGGTCTGTATAGATGAGAACAAAAGATCAGTAAATAATTGATGGATCTCATTAAGAGTGTCTTCTCCATATTGGGTGTGATCTGCTGCCTGATCTGATCTTTGGCACGTTTTTGTACGGATAGATATTAGTGTCGCTGTAGTATTTAAAAAGAACCTTGATCATGTCAGTGATGTTACGTGATGCACTTTGATGCCTTACTTTAAATACAACCTTTCAGGTCTCACTGAATCCCTGCTACACTGCACACATCTGGCAACGCAGAACAGTGGAGTGACTGTTATAAGGTGGAATATCTCATTGATGTAGAAATACTGATGAAGAGAAAATGAACATGTTCACCTGAGACATACAGAGGACACATGCTACATTTAGTATAATTGCTTGACTTACTTTGTTTTATTCAGTCCTTCCAACATTTAGTACAGTTTTTCTTTTATTTATTTATATATATGAGTTTGGGGGGCACAGTGGCTTAGTGGTTAGCACGTTTGCCTCACACCTCCAGGGTCGGGGTTCGATTCCCGCCTCCGCCTTGTGTGTGTGGAGTTTGCATGTTCTCCCCGTGCCTCGGGGGTTTCCTCCGGGTACTCCGGTTTCCTCCCCCGGTCCAAAGACATGCATGGTAGGTTGATTGGCATCTCTGGAAAATTGTCCGTAGTGTGTGATTGCGTGAGTGAATGAGAGTGTGTGCGTGCCCTGTGATGGGTTGGCACTCCGTCCAGGGTGTATCCTGCCTTGATGCCCGATGATGCCTGAGGCACAGGCTCCCCGTGACCTGAGGTAGTTTGGATAAGTGGTAGAAGATGAATGAATGAATGAATATATGAGTTTGTGAAAAACGCATAATCTTGAGGCTTTTTTCAAAATTTGTGATGCGACACTTTATTTTGTAGAAAACCACTCTTTCAAATGCCTCAGTGAAGACACGCATGAAATGACTTTCTATGAGATCTGTACTCATCTTCCACACACATGAATAGAAGAGGGAATTGATTGAATGAGTGTTGTGATGTCACACATCAAATTTTTAGAAAATCTACAAAAATCCTGAAAAATTGCAAGCTCTTGTAAATATTAAGTTTGCATGACATCACGTTATAGTCTGCGATCACAAAGAAAATTTCTGGAGGGATTGATTAATCTGATTAGAGCATCTATCTATCTATCTATCTATCTATCTATCTATCTATCTATCTATCTATCTATCTTGTTTTGGTAAAACATACTGGTTAGTACTTTTCTCAGTGGGCTAATTTACAATAAAACTTTTTTTTTTTAAAATGAGTTTACTCTTGTTTGGTTGTATCCATGTTGAGCATTTAATGTCTATCATGTCTCACTCCATGGTGCTGGTAATATGACGCTCATATGAAAGTAGACACTCAGGACTCTTGAGTGTTTCATCAGTATTTCTGTTTTTCTGTAGAATACCAGGGGTAATATATTCATAGAAAAGATCCAAAAACAGTTCATTTTTTCCCCACACAAATGTTTGTATCTTCAAAGTAAAGGTATGTGATAGTAAAGATAAAGAGTAAAGATATCAAACCCAAAGTGTTTGTTCATAATTTTAATTATATTCAACACTAAAATTCTGTTTAAGGTTCTCAACAGAGGGGAAAAACACACGTCTAAAACATATCGAAAGCCGGCGGTCTTGACTCATTTTAGATCAGACTCACAGACCGAAATGTCCCATAAATACATTTCCATTTTGTCAGTGTGACGGAACACCAGTGTACTTGTAAGCAGGGTTAATATGACATAAATGTAACGTGTTCACTGTGATCGTAATCGAATGATGCTACAGTATGTAGCTAATCTCGGTGATCTGATGGAACATTTAGGACCATGACTAGTTTACAGAACTGAAGAATTGGTCAAAGTTAGTAGATTAAAAAGACTAAACTAAAATTACATTTGATGTGGTTTGAAGGAATCATGCCTTTTTTTTGAAAGTTTAGAAAGTGTGAACCAGATAAAACCTCAAACTCCCTGGAGGTGTGGTGGAAGATCTCAGAAGTCCTTCACAATTTAACTTCTCCATGTTTGTCCTTATTTTGGGCTGGTTCCAGAGCACTTCTCTCGCGCTCCCTCTTGCTCTCCTCCTGAATCGTCTTTTCCTTCTGGACTATAATGCAGCACTTTGGCATACTTTATATGTAGTCAAGTTTATTTATAAAGCCTGAAATCACAATCATGTCTTAATGGGCTTTACAGGCCCTTAACAGCCAACATCCCAGTGTTAGACCCTGGGTGTGCAGTTGGTGATGAATGCAAGGATAAACAACGGAGAGGAAATTGCAGATCTAGAAATTAGGCCTAATTTCTTTCCTTCTGAAAGAATTTTTCCTTATGAAAAATGTCTTGTTAAGAACCTACCTGTGATGGAAACAAGAAAAAAATATATTACGTAAAAAGGTATTCATATCATGTACAATGATTCACTGTGTTGTTCACTAGATTCTTCTCTAGGGGGAATAAGTAGGCTTCCTAGTTTTGCATCTTCCCAGCATTCTTTCTGTTCGATTTTCAGTTGAGGGTGCCAGGATGCCTGAGGAAGATTCCAGCAGCAACACAACGAGCCCGTCTGTGCCAGCTGGACACGAGCAGTCAACGGATGTCTCTCCCTCCCACAATCGGCGTACTCCGCCCTACGGGCTTCACCCCAAAGCTGAGGACATCCGACGGGAGCAAATCCGGAAGAGCCAGAGCTTCAAAATAGAGAAATCTCCGGCAGTAGCCTCTTCCAACCATGAGAACATTGCCTTCGAGTCCATGCTGGAGCGAGAATATGTAAGTACAATGCCAGGAACTCTTGGATAACCAAAATTAATCTGGAAGCTTGTGGGCACAGATGGTAGCCTCCTTCAAACTTTGTGTTCGGTTGTTGGCTTGGTAAAAGATCCTCTACGCTTCAGATCAGTATACAATCAGCTATTTATGCAGCTTGCGGGTTTGGGGTCCTTCAGGGTAGCACACTGCACGTGGTGGATATAGAGGTGGAGCTCTTGGCATCATACAGAATTGAATTCTGACCCTAATCGAACACACCTGGGCCTGAGTATCAGAGACCACTCAGTATTTTAACGAGCTAAAGTAGGTGTGTCGATGTAGGCTTGGCACCAGACCTGTATTCCCTGTGGTACACCAGGAAAGGGATTACATAATGCTGGCTTAGAACAAGAATGACATTTTACAATGGGCAGACTCTGAAAACAGTCAGTATACGAACGCATATAATTTATTTCCCCATGAACACACTCGATGCCTTCCACCTTGCTGGTCTCTGTCGGTACTGGAATTTTTTTTTTTTTCATAGAACTTTTTTGTTCTCAAGAACATTACCCTGAGAAAAGCTGCTTATGAAGACATCTGATTTCAGTTCTCGTACAGTCTGGCTAGTTGCTGCGGCTCACGTTGGCGTCTGGCATTCAGTTGTAAAGTTAGGTCCGAGAATAGATGCAAGTGCACGAGCTTGGCATTAAGCTTATTATTGGGTGAGGGTGAGAATCAGAATCGTAGCCCTTAGCAGGGGTATAAACGCAGTTAGCCAGGATTTAGAGCAAGGTTATCCTTTAACAAGCAGGAGTCAAATACAGGAAAAGCAACATGAAGAAACGGGGTTCCAGAATTGATGCAAAAAACAAGCTTTATTTGTAACAATATAGATTATTTTATACAATTATTGGCACCCCTGTTTAAGATGTGGTCGTGGCCTTCTAAAAATTCTCCTTTTTTTTTTAAACAACATAGAACCCAAATGCAAAAAAAGAGAAAAATCCAGCCTTTCATTTAAGTACATTAGTTTGGTGGTAAAAAGAAATCACACATTTAGGAAAAAAAAACAACTTGAAATCTTGTGTCCCACAATTATTGGCAGCCCTGATGTTAATACTTTGTACAACCCCCTTTTGCCAACAAGACAGCACTTAATCTCCTCCTATAACATTTCACAAGATTGGAGAACACAGAGAGAGGGATCTTTGACCATTCTTCTTTGCACAGTCTTTCTAGATCATCCAGTGTCCTGAGTCCTCTCTTATGCACTCTCCTCTTTAGCTCGCCCCACAGGTTTTCGACTGGGTTGAGGTCTGGGGACTGAGATGGCGATGGGAGGACCTTGAGTTTGTGACTGCTGAACCATTTTTGTGTAGATTTTGCCACATGTTTTGGATCATTATCCTGCTGAAAGACCCAATGAGGACCCATCTTCAGCTTTCTGGTAGAGGCCATCAGGTTTTTATTTAAAATGTCCTGGTAGTTCAAAGTGTTCATAATGCCATGCACCCTAACAAGGTTCCCATGGCCTTTGGAAGAGAAAAAGGCCCGCAACATCACAGATCCTCCACCATACTTCACGGTGGGCATGAGGTGCTTTTCGGCATACTCATCTTTTGTTTTGCGCCAGACCCACTTAGAGTGTTTGTTGCCAAAAAGCTCAATCTTAGTCTTATCTGACCAAAGCGCATGATCGCAGTTGAAGTCCCAGTACCGCTTAGCAAACTCCAGACGTTTATGTTTGTGAGTGTTAGTGAGAAAAGGCTTTTTCCTTGCATGCCTCCCAAACAGCTTGTTGGCATGTACAGAGCGTCTGATGGTTGTTATGGAGACTTTGTGACCCCAAGATTTTTTTTTTTTTTTTTTTAAGTCATAGACTTTTGAAAATTATTATTAACTTGTGTTAAAGGTTATTCATTCATTCATCTTCTACCGCTTATCCGAAGTACCTCGGGTCACAGGGAGCCTGTGCCTATCTCAGGCGTCATCGGGCATCAAGGCAGGATACACCCTGGACGGAGTGCCAACCCATCGTAGGGCACACACACACTCTCATTCACTCACGCAATCACACACTAGGGACAATTTTTCCAGAGATGCCAATCAACCTACCATGCATGTCTTTGGACCGGGGGAGGAAACCGGAGTACCCGGAGGAAACCCCCGAGGCACGGGGAGGACATGCAAACTCCACACACAAGGTGGAGGCGGGAATCGAACCCCGACCCTGTAGATGTGAGGCGAACGTGCTAACCACTAAGCCACCGTGCCTCCTGTTAAAGGTTATATTTTTCACAATTTTTCTGTTAGAGATTATGCTTCTGCAAAAAAAAACAAAATGTATTTGACCACTTTTAAACAGGAGTGCCAATAATTGTGGAGGGCACTGTGTGTGTATGTATATGTGTGTGTGTGTGTGTATATGTGTGTGTGTATGTATATGTGTGTGTGTGTGTGTGTATGTATATGTGTGTGTGTGTGTGTATGTATATATATATATATATGTATGTATGTGTGTGTATGTATATGTATATATATATATATATACATACACTTACACAGCTTACACACACTTGGTTGGCTTAAATTTAGCATGAATTTCTAGCTTCTTTAGCTAATAGTAAAGCTAGAGAAGAATTGAACATGGAAAAGTCAGCAACAGCCTTTGAGTTTTTCCTCAAAGATATATACACAGTTTAGCTACAGTAACAATTTAACAGTTTAGGCTAACTTCTGCAAAGCCATGCTATCCTCAAACAGCTTGCATAAATGGACACTTACCTTAAGTTTAGCACAAACTTCTTTTAGAAGCAAGCTTAAATAAAAATATCATGATAAAGCCAGCAGTAGGAACATTTTTTTTCCCTACACAGATGTGTGCTAAACACTTGCTGAAAGACTAATCCACCCTTATATAAACAGACACCATGTTAAATGAGCATGAATTTGTCATAGTTAGCTATAAAAAGAAATTAACATGGTAACATCAACAACTATCATCAAATTTTACCTCACAGATATATGTGCTGAAAGAATAACAGTTTGTTACCTGCTGCAAAACTGTCTTATTTTCAGTTTACATGCTCTTAGCATAAATTTAGCATGAAATCACAGTTAATTAATCCTCACAGATATATGCTGTAAACGCAATTAAGCTAATTGAGAGACTAACATTTAGCTTATCAAATAGCTTTGTTATTCGTTTAATCGTAAAAATATCAGTCAGCAGTTGTTAATTTTATATTATCACAGGATTAAAGCCCTAGATTTAGTTAAATTTAACAAATCTTGTTTACACTCAGTACAATATTTTTTTGTCGTTGTTTTTATTTATTTATTTGAATTTTTTTTTTTTTGTGTGAAAATTCTGCACTCCCAGGAACACCCATATAGCATGTTGCCAAAGTTGCTAGCCTTATGAATAGTTAGTATTGAGCATATACAGTGCTACTTTACACTACATGCTTTATTTTGAATTGCTACCATGGATAATTCACTGGCTTAAACAAGTTATATCATCATGCTTCAAATCTCAAACGTTTTTTATTAGAAAACTGACTAAAAGCATGGTTTGTTGACAAATTTATTCTGTTAACCGTTAACATATTCAATCGAAGGATGGTCACAGAGCCAAGTCTGAGAGCTCCAAGTGAGCCTTGCCTCATCGATCTTCAGGTGATTATTACGTTGCGAAGTGATGTTAGTTTGAACAAAAAGTGCAGGTGAGGGAGCTATTGAGTTGTGGTGGGGTTTTTATTTGTTTATTTATTTATTTTTGTACATATGAACTGTTCAACTCAAAGGACAGAGCTGTAGAGCTGCAGGAAGTGATTTGAATCCTTTTTTTTAATACATTCAGTGAGAGTTAAATGGGGAATAAAAGGATAAAATTTATCCGAACTACCTCTCAGGCACCATCGGGCATCAAGGCAGGATACACCCTGGACGGCGTGCCAACCCATCGCAGGGCACACACACACACACATTCACTCACGTAATCACACACTATGGACAATTTACCAGAGATGCCAATCAACCTACCATGCATGTCTTTGGACCGGGGGAGGAAACCGGAGTACCCGGAGGAAACCCCCGAGGCACGGGGAGAACATGCAAACTCCACACACACAAGGCGGAGGCAGGAATCGAACCCCCAACCTTGGAGGTGTGAGGCGAATGTGCTAACCACTAAGCCACCATGCCCCCCCCATCCGAGGAATCGTTTGAGCTAATCTTTTAGATTTTTCGCTTAATTTCATATTAAGCGAAGGGTTGCCCAGGAACTGGGAATCTAATTTGTGTAATATGGTCTCATGGTGGGAATAGAAGGCACTCACTCACTCTCTCTCACTCATTTTCTACCGCTTATCCGAACTACCTCAGGTCACGGGGAGCCTGTGCCTATCTCAGGGGTCATCGGGCATCAAGGCAGGATTCACCCTGGACGGAGTGCCAACCCATCGCAGGGCACACACACACACTCATTCACTCACGCAATCACACACTATGGACAATTTTCCAGAGATGCCAATCAACCTACCATGCATGTCTTTGGACTGGGGGAGGAAACCGGAGTACCCGGAGGAAACCCCGAGGCACGGGGAGAACATGCAAACTCCACACACACAAGGTGGAGGCGGGAATCGAACCCCGACACTGGAGGTGTGAGGCGAATGTGCTAACCACTAAGCCACCATGCCCCCCGGAACAGAAGGCAATAGATCTATATTTACATGGGCTTCTTGCACCCATTTCCACCCTGATCCCAAGCAGGGACTCACATCCACCACATAGATTGCAAAAAAATGTCAAAGACATTCACATTTTTTTTTCTTTTTGCTTTCTCTGAAGAATTCATCCTGAATTGAGTTCATCTAAATCAGAAATAGAGAAATTGTCCCGCTCAACTTCCTATTGCAATAGAAAGCTCAGCCATCTGTAGCACCACAAGTAATATTCCAGATTTATCAAAGTATGTCTTTCATAATATTTGTTGCTTTTGGAGCCTTGCACAATTTTTCAAACATTCCAGAGATATCCTCTGTTTCTTGATATCTACTTCAAATCCAGGTCTTTGTGTGTCCGTGTGTGTGAGAGAGCATGAGAGAGTGGTGTGTGTGTGAGCGTGAGAGAGTGGGGTGTGTGTGTGAGCGTGAGAGAGTGGGGTGTGTGTGTGAGCACAGAGTGGGGTGTGTGTGTGAGCACAGAGTGGGGTGTGTGTGTGAGCACAGAGTGGGGTGTGTGTGTGAGCACAGAGTGGGGTGTGTGTGTGAGCACAGAGTAGGGTGTGTGTGTGAGCACAGAGTAGGGTGTGTGTGTGAGCACAGAGTGGGGTGTGTGTGTGTGAGCGCAGAGTGGGGTGTGTGTGTGAGCGCAGAGTGGGGTGTGTGTGTGTGAGCGCGCGTGTGTGTGACAGAGGAGTGTGCGTGCGTGCGCGTGTGTGACAGAGGAGCGCGCACGTGCGCGCGTGTGTGTGACAGAGGAGTGTGCGTGTGTGTGTGTGACAGAGGAGTGTGCGTGTGTGTGTGTGTGACAGAGGAGTGTGCGTGTGTGTGACAGAGAGGTGTGCGCGCGCACGTGTGTGTGACAGAGGGGTGCGCGCACGCGTGTGTGTGGTGTGAGCATGAGAGAGTGGGGTGTGTGTGTGTGAGCATGAGAGAGTGGGGTGTGTGTGTGTGTGAGCATGAGAGAGTGGGGTGTGTGTGTGTGTGTGTGTGTGTGTGTGAGCATGAGAGAGTGGGGTGTGTGTGTGTGAGCATGAGAGAGTGGTGTGTGTGTGTGTGTGAGCATGAGAGAGTGGGGTGTGTGTGTGTGAGCATGAGAGAGTGGGGTGTGTGTGTGTGAGCATGAGAGAGTGGGGAGTGTGTGTGTGTGTGTGTGTGTGAGCATGAGAGAGTGGGGTGTGTGTGAGCATGAGAGAGTGGGGTGTGAGTGTGTGTGTGTGTGTGTGAGCATGAGTAAGTGGGGTGTGTGAGCATGAGACAGTGGTGTGTGTGTGTGTGTGTGTGAGCATGAGACAGTGGGGTGTGTGTGTGTGTGAGCATGAGACAGTGGGGTGTGTGTGTGTGTGAGCATGAGACAGTGGGGTGTGTGTGTGTGTGAGCATGAGACAGTGGGGTGTGTGTGCGTGTGTGTGTGAGCATGAGAGAGTGGGGTGTGAGTGTGTGTGAGCATGAGACAGTGGGGTGTGTGTGTGTGTGAGCATGAGACAGTGGGGTGTGTGTGCGTGTGTGTGTGCGTAGAGTGGGGTGTGTGTGTGTGAGCGCAGAGTGGGGTGTGTGTGTGTGAGCGCAGAGTGGGGTGTGTGTGTGTGAGCGCAGAGTGGGGTGTGTGTGTGAGAGCGCAGAGTGGGGTGTGTGTGTGAGAGCGCAGAGTGGGGTGTGTGTGAGCGAGCGCAGAGTGCGGTGTGTGTGTGAGAGCGCAGAGTGGGGTGTGTGTGAGCGAGCGCAGAGTGCGGTGTGTGTGTGAGAGAGCGCAGAGTGCGGTGTGTGTGTGAGAGAGCGCAGAGTGCGGTGTGTGTGTGAGAGAGCGCAGAGTGCGGTGTGTGTGTGAGAGAGCGCAGAGTGCGGTGTGTGTGTGAGAGAGCGCAGAGTGCGGTGTGTGTGTGAGAGAGCGCAGAGTGCGGTGTGTGTGTGAGAGAGCGCAGAGTGCGTGTGTGTGTGAGAGAGCGCGCAGAGTGCGTGTGTGTGTGAGAGAGCGCGCAGAGTGCGTGTGCGAGAGAGCGCGCAGAGTGCGTGTGCGAGAGAGCGCGCAGAGTGCGTGTGCGAGAGAGCGCGCAGAGTGCGTGTGCGAGAGAGCGCGCAGAGTGCGTGTGCGAGAGAGCGCGCAGAGTGCGTGTGCGAGAGAGCGCGCAGAGTGCGTGTGCGAGAGAGCGCGCAGAGTGCGTGTGCGAGAGAGCGCGCAGAGTGCGTGTGCGAGAGAGCGCGCAGAGTGCGTGTGCGTGTGCGTGAGAGCGCGCAGAGTGCGTGTGCGTGAGAGCGCGCAGAGTGCGTGTGCGTGAGAGCGCGCAGAGTGCGTGTGCGTGTGCGTGAGAGCGCGCAGAGTGCGTGTGCGTGTGCGTGAGAGCGCGCAGAGTGCGTGTGCGTGAGAGCGCGCAGAGTGCGTGTGTGTGTGCGTGAGAGAGAGCACCGCTTGCGTGTGTGCAGGGTGAGTGGGGGTGGGTGCGCGTGGGTGCGCGCAGAGTGGGGGTAGGTGTGAGTGCACGCGGAGTGTGTGTGTGTGAGAGAGCGCGCAGAGTGCGTGTGTGAGAGAGCGCGCAGAGTGCGTGTGTGAGAGAGCGCGCAGAGTGCGTGAGTGAGAGAGCGCGCAGAGTGCGTGAGTGAGAGAGCGCGCAGAGTGCGTGAGTGAGAGAGCGCGCAGAGTGCGTGAGTGAGAGAGCGCGCAGAGTGCGTGAGTGAGAGAGCGCGCAGAGTGCGTGAGTGAGAGAGCGCGCAGAGTGCGTGAGTGAGAGAGCGCGCAGAGTGCTTGTGTGTGTGCGTAAGAGCGCGCAGAGTGCGTGTGTGTGCGTGAGAGCGCGCAGAGTGCGTGTGCGAGAGAGCGCGCAGAGTGCGTGTGCGAGAGAGCGCGCAGAGTGCGTGTGCGAGAGAGCGCGCAGAGTGCGTGTGCGAGAGAGCGCGCAGAGTGCGTGTGCGAGAGAGCGCGCAGAGTGCGTGTGCGTGAGAGCGCGCAGAGTGCGTGTGTGTGTGCGTGAGAGAGAGCACCGCTTGCGTGTGTGCAGGGTGAGTGGGGGTGGGTGCGCGTGGGTGCGCGCAGAGTGGGGGTAGGTGTGAGTGCACGCAGAGTGTGTGTGTGTGAGAGAGCGCGCAGAGTGCGTGTGTGAGAGAGCGCGCAGAGTGCGTGTGTGAGAGAGCGCGCAGAGTGCGTGTGTGAGAGAGCGCGCAGAGTGCGTGTGTGAGAGAGCGCGCAGAGTGCGTGTGTGAGAGAGCGCGCAGAGTGCGTGTGTGAGAGAGCGCGCAGAGTGCGTGTGTGAGAGAGCGCGCAGAGTGCGTGTGTGAGAGAGCGCGCAGAGTGCGTGTGTGAGAGAGCGCGCAGAGTGCGTGTGTGAGAGAGCGCGCAGAGTGCGTGTGTGAGAGAGCGCGCAGAGTGCGTGTGTGAGAGAGCGCGCAGAGTGCGTGTGTGAGAGAGCGCGCAGAGTGCGTGTGTGAGAGAGCGCGCAGAGTGCGTGTGTGAGAGAGCGCGCAGAGTGCGTGTGTGAGAGAGCGCGCAGAGTGCGTGCGTGTGTGCGTGAGAGCGCGCAGAGTGCGTGCGTGTGTGCGTGAGAGCGCGCAGAGTGCGTGCGTGTGTGCGTGAGAGCGCGCAGAGTGCGTGCGTGTGTGCGTGAGAGCGCGCAGAGTGCGTGTGTGTGTGCGTGAGAGCGCGCAGAGTGCGTGTGTGTGTGCGTGAGAGCGCGCAGAGTGCGTGTGTGTGTGCGTGAGAGCGCGCAGAGTGCGTGTGTGTGTGCGTGAGAGCGCGCAGAGTGCGTGTGTGTGTGCGTGAGAGCGCGCAGAGTGCGTGTGTGTGTGCGTGAGAGCGCGCAGAGTGCGTGTGTGTGTGCGTGAGAGCGCGCAGAGTGCGTGTGTGTGTGCGTGAGAGTGCGCAGAGTGCGTGTGTGTGTGCGTGAGAGAGAGCACCGCTTGCGTGTGTGCAGGGTGAGTGGGGGTGGGTGCGCGTGGGTGCGCGCAGAGTGGGGGTAGGTGTGGGTGCACACAGAGTGTGTGTGTGAGAGAGAGAGAGCGCAGAGTGGGTTTGTGAGAGAGCGCGCAGAGTGTGTGTGTGTGTGTGTGTGAGAGCACACAGTGTGTGTGTGTGTGTGTGTGTGTGAGAGCACACAGTGTGTGTGTGTGTGTGAGAGCACACAGTGTGTGTGTGTGTGTGTGTGTGTGTGTGTGAGAGC
>NC_083466.1:26390828-26430828 GCF_030014155.1 Tachysurus vachellii | reverse complement strand
CCCAGAGTGTGTGTCTGTGAGCGAGCCCAGAGTGTGTGTGTGAGCGAGCACAGAGTGTGTGTGTGAGCGAGCACAGTGTGTGTGTGTGAGCGAGCACAGTGTGTGTGTGTGTGAGCGAGCACAGTGTGTGTGTGTGTGAGCGAGCACAGTGTGTGTGTGTGTGAGCGAGCACAGAGTGTGTGTGTGAGCGAGCACAGAGTGTGTGTGTGAGCGAGCACAGAGAGTGTGTGTGAGCGAGCACAGAGTGTGTGTGAGCGAGCACAGAGTGTGTGTGTGAGCGAGCACAGAGTGTGTGTGTGAGCGAGCACAGAGTGTGTGTGTGAGCGAGCACAGAGTGTGTGTGTGAGCGAGCACAGAGTGTGTGTGTGAGCGAGCACAGAGTGTGTGTGTGAGCGAGCACAGTGTGTGTGTGTGTGAGCGAGCACAGTGTGTGTGTGAGCGAGCACAGTGTGTGTGTGTGAGCGAGCACAGTGTGTGTGTGTGTGTGTGTGTGTGTGAGCGAGCACTGTGTGTGTGTGTGTGTGTGTGTGAGCGAGCACAGTGTGTGTGTGTGTGTGTGTGAGCGAGCACAGTGTGTGTGTGTGTGAGCGAGCACAGTGTGTGTGTGTGAGCGAGCACAGTGTGTGTGTGTGTGAGCAAGCACAGTGTGTGTGTGTGTGAGCGAGCACAGTGTGTGTGTGTGAGCGAGCGAGCACAGTGTGTGTGTGTGTGTGTGTGTGTGTGTGTGTGTGTGTGTGTGAGCGAGCACAGTGTGTGTGTGTGTGTGAGCGAGCACAGTGTGTGTGTGTGAGCGAGCACAGTGTGTGTGTGTGTGTGTGTGTGTGTGTGAGCGAGCACAGTGTGTGTGTGTGTGTGTGAGCGAGCACAGTGTGTGTGTGTGTGTGTGAGCGAGCACAGTGTGTGTGTGTGTGTGTGAGCGAGCACAGTGTGTGTGTGTGTGTGTGAGAGCGAGCACAGTGTGTGTGTGTGTGTGAGCGAGCACAGTGTGTGTGTGTGTGTGTGAGCGAGCACAGTGTGTGTGTGTGTGTGAGCGAGCACAGTGTGTGTGTGTGTGTGTGTGTGAGCGAGCACAGTGTGTGTGTGGGTGTGAGCGAGCACAGTGTGTGTGTGAGCGAGCACAGTGTGCGTGAGCGAGCACAGTGTGTGTGTGTCTGTGAGCGAGCACAGTGTGTGTGTGTCTGTGAGCGAGCACAGTGTGTGTGTGTCTGTGAGCGAGCACAGTGTGTGTGTGTCTGTGAGCGAGCCCAGTGTGTGTGTGTGTCTGTGAGCGAGCCCAGTGTGTGTGGTGTCTGTGAGCGAGCCCAGTGTGTGTGGTGTCTGTGAGCGAGCACAGTGTGTGTGTGTCTGTGAGCGAGCACAGTGTGTGTGTGTGTCTGTGAGCGAGCACAGTGTGTGTGTGTGTCTGTGAGCGAGCACAGTGTGTGTGTGTGTCTGTGAGCGAGCACTGTGTGTGTGTGTGTGTCTGTGAGCGAGCACTGTGTGTGTGTGTGTGTCTGTGAGCGAGCACAGTGTGTGTGTGTGTCTGAGCGAGCACAGTGTGTGTGTGTGTCTGTGAGCGAGCACAGTGTGTGTGTGTGTCTGTGAGCGAGCACAGTGTGTGTGTGTGTCTGTGAGCGAGCACAGTTTGTGTGTCTGTGAGCGAGCACAGTTTGTGTGTGTGTGTGTGTGAGCGAGCACAGTGTGTGTGTGAGCGAGCACAGTGTGTGTGTGTGTGTGTCTGTGAGCGAGCACAGTGTGTGTGTGTGTGTCTGTGAGCGAGCACAGTGTGTGTGTGTCTGTGAGCGAGCACAGTGTGTGTGTGTGTGTGTGTGTGTGTGTGTGTGTGTGTGTGTGTGTGTGTGTCTGTGAGCGAGCACAGTTTGTGTGTCTGTGAGCGAGCACAGTTTGTGTGTCTGTGAGCGAGCACAGTTTGTGTGTCTGTGAGCGAGCACAGTGTGTGTGTGTGTGTGTGTGTGTGAGCGAGCACAGTGTGTGTGTGTGTGTGTCTGTGAGCGAGCACAGTGTGTGTGTGTGTCTGTGAGCGAGCACAGTGTGTGTGTGTCTGTGAGCGAGCACAGTGTGTGTGTGTGTGTGTGTGTGTGTGTGTGTCTGTGAGCGAGCACAGTGTGTGTGTGTCTGTGAGCGAGCACAGTGTGTGTGTCTGTGAGCGGGCACAGTGTGTGTGTGTGTGTCTGTGAGCGAGCACAGTGTGTGTGTGTGTCTGTGAGCGAGCACTGTGTGTGTGTGTGTGTGAGCGAGCACAGTGTGTGTGTGTGTGTGTCTGTGAGCGAGCACAGTGTGTGTGTGTGTCTGTGAGCGAGCACAGTGTGTGTGTGTCTGTGAGCGAGCACAGTGTGTGTGTGTGTGTGTGTGTGTGTGTGTCTGTGAGCGAGCACAGTGTGTGTGTGTCTGTGAGCGAGCACAGTGTGTGTGTCTGTGAGCGGGCACAGTGTGTGTGTGTGTGTCTGTGAGCGAGCACAGTGTGTGTGTGTGTGTCTGTGAGCGAGCACTGTGTGTGTGTGTGTGTGTGTGTGAGCGAGCACAGTGTGTGTGTGTGTGTGTGTGTGTGTGAGCGAGCACAGTGTGTGTGTGTGTGTGTGTGTGTGTGTGTGTCTGTGAGCGAGCACAGTTTGTGTGTCTGTGAGCGAGCACAGTGTGTGTGTGTGTGTGTGTGTGTGTGAGCGAGCACAGTGTGTGTGTGTGTGTGTGTGTGTGTCTGTGAGCGAGCACAGTGTGTGTGTGTGTGTCTGTGAGCGAGCACAGTGTGTGTGTGTCTGTGAGCGAGCACAGTGTGTGTGTGTGTGTGTGTGTGTGTCTGTGAGCGAGCACAGTTTGTGTGTCTGTGAGCGAGCACAGTTTGTGTGTCTGTGAGCGAGCACAGTTTGTGTGTCTGTGAGCGAGCACAGTGTGTGTGTGTGTGTGAGCGAGCACAGTGTGTGTGTGTGTGTGTCTGTGAGCGAGCACAGTGTGTGTGTGTGTCTGTGAGCGAGCACAGTGTGTGTGTGTCTGTGAGCGAGCACAGTGTGTGTGTGTGTGTGTGTGTGTGTGTGTGTGTGTGTCTGTGAGCGAGCACAGTGTGTGTGTGTCTGTGAGCAAGCACAGTGTGTGTGTCTGTGAGCGGGCACAGTGTGTGTGTGTGTCTGTGAGCGAGCACAGTGTGTGTGTGTGTGTGTGTCTGTGAGCGAGCACTGTGTGTGTGTGTGTGTGTGTGTGTGTGAGCGAGCACAGTGTGTGTGTGTGTGTGTCTGTGAGCGAGCACAGTGTGTGTGTGTGTCTGTGAGCGAGCACAGTGTGTGTGTGTCTGTGAGCGAGCACAGTGTGTGTGTGTGTGTGTGTGTGTGTGTGTGTCTGTGAGCGAGCACAGTGTGTGTGTGTCTGTGAGCGAGCACAGTGTGTGTGTGTCTGTGAGCGAGCACAGTGTGTGTGTCTGTGAGCGGGCACAGTGTGTGTGTGTGTGTCTGTGAGCGAGCACAGTGTGTGTGTGTGTGAGCGAGCACAGTGTGTGTGTGTGTGTGTGTGTGTGTGTGTGTGTATGAGCGAGCACAGTGTGTGTGTGTGTGTGTCTGAGCGAGCACAGTGTGTGTGTGTGTGTGTGTCTGTGAGCGGGCACAGTGTGTGTGTGTGTGTCTGTGAGCGAGCACAGTGTGTGTGTGTGTGAGCGAGCACAGTGTGTGTGTGTGTGTGTGTGTGTGTGTATGAGCGAGCACAGTGTGTGTGTGTGTGTGTCTGAGCGAGCACAGTGTGTGTGTGTGTGTGTCTGTGAGCGAGCACAGTGTGTGTGTGTGTCTGTGAGCGAGCACAGTTTGTGTGTGTGTGAGCGAGCGCTGTGTGTGAGCGAGCGCTGTGTGTGAGCGAGCGCTGTGTGTGAGCGAGCGCTGTGAGCGTGTGTGTGTGTGTGTGTGTGTGTGTGTGTGTGTGTGAGCGAGCACAGTGTGTGTGTGTGTGTGTGAGCGAGCACAGTGTGTGTGTGTGTGTGTGTGTGTGTGTGTGTGTGAGCGAGCACAGTGTGTGTGTGTGTGAGCGAGCACAGTGTGTGTGTGTGTGTGTGTGTGTGTGTGTGTGTGTGTGTGTGTGTGTGTGTGTGTGTGTGTGAGCGAGCACAGTGTGTGTGTGTGTGTGTGAGCGAGCACCGCATGCATGTGTGCAGGGTGTGTGTGTGCGCAGTGTGTGTGGGTGTGTGCGCATTGTAAACTATTGAATTGTAAAATGCATGATTTGTGATCAATTCTTTGTGTTTTTTTTCTCTAGTTTTATGTGCTACTATTTTGGCAGAAGCCAAACTGTGGTGGTGTTTTGGATCTCTTTAGGTGTTTGTGTGTGTTTTGTGTGTCTGTGTATGTGTGTGTGGTATTTGCGGGCTCTGATGAGTAACTAGAGCTGGTGTCTCTTGGTGTGTGTGTATGTGTGTGTGGTATTTGCGGGCTCTGATGAGTAACTAGAGCTGGTGTCTCTTGGTGTGTGTGTATGTGTGTGTGGTATTTGCGGGCTCTGATGAGTAACTAGAGCTGGTGTCTCTTGGTGTGTGTGTATGTGTGTGTGGTATTTACGGGCTCTGATGAGTAACTAGAGCTGGTGTCTCTTGGTGTGTGTGTGTGTGTGCGTGTGTGGTATTTGCGGGCTCTGATGAGTAACTAGAGCTGGTGTCTCTTGGTGTGTGTGTATGTGTGTGTGGTATTTACGGGCTCTGATGAGTAACTAGAGCTGGTGTCTCTTGGTGTGTGTGTGTGTGCGTGTGTGTGGTATTTGCGGGCTCTGATGAGTAACTAGTTCTGATGGCTCTGGGTGTCGCTTGGTGTGGGTGTGTGCGCGCGTGTATGTGTATGTGTGCGCATGTGTGTGTGTGTGTGTGTGTGTATGTGTGTGTGTGTGTATATTAGGGTGACCAGACGTCCTCTTTTGCCCGGACATGGTCCTCTTTTTGAAACCTAAACTTTTTTGTTATTCTAGCCTCAAACGTGTTTACGGCGAATTTGCATTGCTCTCTCTCTCTTTCACTCACATACTAGTCCCGCCCTCCCCCTACAGTTCGCTTTGCATTGAGTGGAAGTGTAGGGTGTAGAGCTACCGTCATTGGTCAATAGTATTCTCTGTACACATTTAATTGGTCAGTCACCTCAAGCGCCTTGTTTACCACTGAGAAAAGCGCATGGCTACCCGGCATCTTCAGCCATGCCGAAACGCAAGTGTAAGTTCACTGACGAATTAAAACAAAAATTTCCATGTTTTCGTGTCGGTCGAGATCAACATGTTGACACATTTGTATGAATTCACATGTTCATAGTTCCATATACGAAGACACCCCCGCCCCCCGCGCGCGCGCGCCTGCCTTGAAGTGTCCTCTTTTTCACACACCCAAATCTGGTCACCCTAGTGTATATGTGTGTCCGCGTGCATGTGTATGTGTGTGTAGTATTTGCGGGCTCTGATGAGTAACTAGTTCTGATGGCTCTGGGTGTCGCTTGGTGTGGGTGTGTGCGCGCGTGTGTGTATGTGTGCGCGTGTGTGTGTGTGTATATGTGTGTCCGCGTGCATGTGTATGTGTGTGTAGTATTTGCGGGCTCTGATGAGTAACTAGTTCTGATGGCTCTGGGTGTCGCTTGGTGTGGGTGTGTGCGCGCGTTTATGTGTGTGTGCGCGCGTGTATGTGTATGTGTGCGCGCGTGTGTGTGTACATGTGTGTCCGCGTGCATGTGTATGTGTGTGTAGTATTTGCGGGCTCTGATGAGTAACTAGTTCTGATGGCTCTGGGTGTCGCTTGGTGTGGGTGTGTGCGCGCGTGTATGTGTGTGCGCGCGTGTATGTGTTTGTGTGCGCGTGTATGTGTATGTGTGCGCGTGTGTGTGTATGTGTGTGTGTATATGTGTGTCCGCGTGCATGTGTATGTGTGTGTAGTATTCGCGGGCTCTATTGAGTAACTAGTTCTGATGGCTCTGGGTGTCGCTTGGTGTGTGTGTGTGCGCGTGTATGTGTGTTTGCGCGCGCGTGTATGTGTGTGTAGTATTTGCAGGCGCTGATGAGTAACTAGTTCTGGTTCTTGCTTTGTGTGTTGAGGCTGTTTTGATGACCACATTCACTGCTTTTGGTCCGTTTCTGTCGTAAACAAGCTCTGCCTGCTTGACTGGACGCCACTGACAGGATGGGGGCTTTGGGCTTTGGTTCATGTGGCTTGTGCCTTCCTTCATGTGCTGTAAAGCTGGTTCAGAGATGATCACCTCTGCTAGTTTAGCGTTAGCTAGCGCTAATCTGAACATTTCATCGTTTGTTGTCTAAATGCAGAACATTTATGTAAATATCTCTTATTCTGTAGTTCTGTAAGAGAGAAAACCAAGAAAACCTTCAAAATCTACAGAAAGCATTATTGTTCTGTCCCATTTTACTTTCTTCCTATTTCCTTCCAAAATCTAATCATTAAAATATTTGAAATCATACTGAATTTATTACACAACATGCTTGATGCTTCCTTTTCCGAAAAGCGTTCATTTTGGTTATAAACAATTTGTTCAGTATAATAAAATATTCACCCCTATGGAAACATTTGGAACGTTCCTCGAAGTTACATCAGCTGAATCTTTACACAATTGGATCGTGTAATGAAGAAATTCTGAGGTCTTGTGTTCTAGTTTGTTTCCTGTGATTTTTGTGTAATGTAACTTTTAACTAATTTACAAAATGAATAATAAAAAAAAAGAATTAGGATTAAAATGCCATCATAAAGGGGGGCATGGTGGCTTAGTGGTTAGCACGCTCGCCTCACACCTCCAGGGTCGGGGTTCGTTTCCCGCCTCCACCTTGTGTGTGGAGTTTGCATGTTCTCCCCGTGCCTCGGGGGTTTCCTCCGGGTACTCCGGTTTCCTCCCCCGGTCCAAAGACATGCATGGTAGGTTGATTGGCATCTCTGGAAAATTGTCCCTAGTGTGTGATTGCGTGAGTGAATGAGAGTGTGTGTGTGCCCTGCGATGGGTTGGCACTCCGTCCAGGGTGTATAATGCCTTGATGCCCAATGACGCCTGAGATAGGCACAGGCTCCCCGTGACCCGAGGTAGTTAGGATAAGCGGTAGAAGATGAATGAATGAATGCCATCATAAGTCATAGAAGCTAGTTTTGCTAAATATGTGCTTTCTAAATGAAGAGCATAACAAAGCCAAATGTATAATTTTTAGAAATATAAACGAATATATTCTGAATTTTAAAACTGGACTGCTTCATATTAGTCATTCAGATTTTCTGTGCAGTGAGAATTAGATTAGATTTTTATTTTTATTTTTTTGTGTGGAAGACCGAACAGGAATGTTTTTGAATGTGAGACTTCTACTCCACTTCAACCACTGTTTTTAACCTCTCGCGCCTTCACAACCGTGCCTGTACTTCCTGTAGCCTTGTTTGCTCGGGTTCTGGAGCCGTTACAGCATTAAAGTGCTTCTAATCTCATATTTCTGAGGTACTTGGTGCGGTATGATGTGTTTAGCTGCTTTAGTCGAGTTTGGGCTTGGAGGCTTGGTGCCAGATGCTGTTTACATGGAAAGGATGCCATTTTCTGGAAATGAACCTCGGTATTTATTTCCCAGGGGACGAATTAGAGTCAAGGTACACAGACGGACTCATAAAAAAAAAAAGGCCGCTAATGTCCAGCGTCTCTATTTTGCCCCGGCTGTGTTCAGGAGGTTTGGTTCCTGTCAAGGTTGGCTTCCATCGTTTGCCTTGTGCAGTTTAGATCCAGCTCTTTTAAAGGAGGGCTTTATGAGAAATGGACCAAAATGAATGAATAAATAAATAAATAAATACCGCTACCGGATCTGGCTCCGTCTTTGATCGATTGAATTATTTTTATCTAGATAGATGCAATTACTTTGAAAAATGTTTTCATTCAGAATGGGCTTTTGTGTGCAGGGTCCATGTCGACGGGAAATGGATGGCATACTCAACATGGTGAAGGTCGCACACATGGTGAACGCCCGAGGCTTTCGCATCCCGAACTGCGACAGGAAAGGATTCTACAGGAAAAAGCAGGTAAGGGACATCAAATGAAACGGCTGAAAGGTTTCCGAATGGAAATCTACAGCTAAGGAAACGTTATCGGGCTTCTCCGTATTCCTGAAGGGTTTCTACATGAGGTGTCTAGAGGTGCCATTTGATCTGAAAGACACTTCTGCAAAGAGTTACATTTACATACATACATCACATACACTTCTGTCAGGAGCCTAAACGATCGTTTTGCTTGTTGACAGAGTGTCAGTGTGAATCGGATCTCATGCTAGTCACTTCATAAGGAGATTAACCTGAAGTTTCAAGGTGACATGAATTCATTCCTAATGCAGAATGATATGCACCTTGTTCCTCTTTATCCGTCTCTTGTAGACTTTTTTTTTTTTTTTTTTTCTTCTTCTTCTCCGGGTGATTAGTGCTAAGGGCCCGTCTGTCTCTCTCGGGGCCAAACCAAGCGTGGCTGCCGTGGTGGCCATCTTACGTAACCCGCCCTGAGAGAGCGACGTCAAGGTGGCTACTGGGGTCTGAACCTCTCCCCATAATTATCGGACTCCTTGTGCTGGCTGCATGAAAATAGATTTGAGCCACATCCAGATTCACGCGGTCGGCCCACAATTGGTATATAATAAATGAGTGTCCCAGACGCCTTCATATGGATGCACTTATCCTCCATCGTCAAGAGCAATATTTACACAACATGGGAGACATTTTGTTGACCTGCAATCTTAAAAAAACCGTCTTCACGTCAATATCATCACTTTATAGATTTGTGTATGTAAAATACATACATGTAAATATCGTACTGAAATCAAAGTAGAGGGTAAAAGTGAGCGGTGAATGTTTTTATGACCGGGTGTTTACCTTCTGCGCTCAGAACAACGCTTAGCCTCAGACTAATGATTAAACCTGAATGTTTTTCCCTGTTTTCCTGTGCAAATGAACAAATTTGATTAGCAGAACCTGCGCCGTGGTCACTCCTTCTCAGTTTATTTTAGTTGCATGAGGGTATTTTATGATCATTACAGGTAGCGCTAGTGATAAAGTATTAAGTTGGGGTTTTTTTTCTCCAAACTATTCTATATTAATGAGGCATAATACTGAAATAAAAGCTCTTTACTCGTTCACCCTCCCACACAAAGTTTTTTTTAAGGTTCCCAGTCTGGATATTGTCTCTTGTCTCTCACTTCATTTAGTTCTGCAAACTCCACACAGGCCTCCCAGTCTCGAGCGAATTCCCTTGGTATCACACACTGCAAGGAATGAATCAATGGGCCATTTACGAATCATCGAGTCCTTTTATGCTCTCATGGAACCGTTGGTTTTGTTTCGTTGTTGTGTGTTTTTTTTTTTTTTTTTTTTTTTTTTTTTTTTTTTTTTTTTTTTTTTTTTAACACACTAGACAGGACTTTGACCTTTAGTTAAATTGGCAGCTAAATAACAGCCCTCTAGGTCGGAGCGCCAAGCTCTGTAAGTCATTTGTAGCACCCATAATTTGGAGCCGGGGGTATAATCAGCAATGGATGATTTGTACTGGCCAGCAGGAGGCTGAAAATAGAAGTCAGAGCTGGCGAGCTTCACACACTGGCCCTGAGCAAATATTTCAACCTTTCTGTGTTTACCTTTAAGCTGCTCTATATGAACACAAAACAGGATGTGCATCGTAAAAAGAAGAGAAAAAAGACAAGCCCCTGAAAATAACTAGTTGCAGGTCATGTCAGCACAGTGTGTAGAAAGAGCAGGGGCGATATTTCACCTGGACAATCAAGGTCTTATGGTTCAGATCTGTTTCAAACACGAGCAAATCGATTAACAATCCTGTCTGTCATTCTTTCCCAGTGCTGGCCGTCTAAAGGTCGGAAACGAGGCATATGCTGGTGCGTGGACAAGTATGGCCAGGCCCTGCCCGGCTTAGAAGGAAAGGAGAGAGGAAGTGTGCAGTGCTACACTATGGAGAGCCAATAAACAAAAGCAGACGGGGGGAAAAGAAAGAGGACGAGAGATCGATGAAGTGTGTGTACACTGAAGAGTCTCCACGCTCAGACCGTCCATCTTGGACTTGTGTGTCGATGCTCCAGGAAAAAAAAAAAAAAACAACAATGTGGGGGGGCTTCAAATTCTGGGCTCTTCCAAGTTTCACCAAGCTCTAATTTATTTCTGTCCTCCACACTTTAGCAGCAGTGGAACCCTAGAGGGTATTAGGAGAGAAAAAAGGGATGAGGGGATGTCTCAGAAGGCAGGAGAGCTGTAGTGAGTCTGGGTTGAGACAAAAAAAAAAAAAAAAAAGGACATGGAAGAAGACACTAAAGCTATAGAGCACTTTCTGTAAGTATGTGTGTTTCTGTGTGTGTGTGTTTGTGTGTGGCTACTATAATAACCTCCATATGTGCCTCTGTGTCTTCATTAACCATCAGTGACATTACAAAGCTTAGTTTCAACCTTCACTACACATTCCTCTTGCAGAGAAATTGGGAATTGGAATAAAACAGAACTTGACTGTTCGGCTTCTGTATCAAAAGCATGTGCATGATGCATGAATACAACCGTATAAACTCACTATATTAGGACTGATCATAAATCCTTCAAGACTTCCATATCTACTTCATTTCCTCAGCATATACAATATTTCTTATCCAACTATCTTAAAATGTTCTATAAACAAATGTGCCATTGCTTCAAGAGACATTCTAAACACAGCAGCATTAGTTTTTTCCTTTTTTCGAGTGACAGCGGGCCATTTTTCTGGCTTTTAATCGAGTGAGAAAAGCTGAAAGCTTTCCAGAAGAATTCTTTGTTCCATGCTCTCTAACATGAGCCAAAATAGTATTGTTTTGTTGTTGTTGTTAACTGTGTATACTGTCTTTATGTCACGAGATTTTGGTTCTCATTGCTTTATATTTTCAGGATGTTCTGTTTGTTTAAAATCTCTGACTGTATCTTTTAAATTTTTTTTTTTTTTTTTTTTTTTTTTTTTTTTGATAACTTGCTCAATCTTTTTCAACCAACTGCCAAAAATGTGTAAAACCCCTATATCTGGCATAAAATATTAAAATTTCCAACTTACATAAGTTAGACTTATGTAAAAATGAAGAATTTTAGTGTGTAAAACTGCAAAACTCGTACTGCTTTAAATTTATTGTGAAATCTAACTGCAGTAAAATTCAAAAGCACCAAACTAGAGTAAAAATATACAAATTCACAGCTAAAATAGTAAATACTCTTATGTAAAATGGTCAAATTGTGTCGAAAATTTAAATTTAGAAAAATCCAGCTACATAAAATTATAAAAATGTAAATTGCAAAATCACCAAATGTAGTAAAATACTAAAACTAGCATAACATTTTACATTCTTAAATACAGTAAAATACAAAAAAACCCAAAATACTCAGTATAAAACTGTAAAATTCCCAACTGGAGTATAAAAAAAAAGTGAATGAATAAATAGATGTAAAATAGATAACGGAAGTCAAATTCATAAACTTTGGCTAGCTTAAAATTGAAATTTGTAAAACCCAACTCCAAATTGTGAAAAATAACTTTTTTTTTTTTTTTTTTAAAGTGTCCAATTGGAGTTAAATTGTAGCATTTCCAGCTGTATTAAAACTTAAAATTGAGGATTTAAAATTTTAAAATATATATATATTAAAAAAACTCTTAGTGTAAAGCTGTAAAATTCCCAATTGGAATAAAATATTGAAAGGAATTTAACTGTGAGCTGAAATTTTAAAATATCAAATTGAAATAAAATTTATAAACTTTAAATTTGTAAAAAAAAAAAAAAAAAAAAAAAAGATTTTACACCATATAGCTGGTGCAGATTTTGGTTTGAATTTGACTAAAATCCATTTTAGCTTGTGTATGTTTACAGATTTGGTCCAGTTTAGAGCTGATGACAGGGTTTGATAAGGTACTTCTTTATTTTTCCATTATTTCTTGTTCTAGTCATGCTATTATTGACTTTCCCTTCACCATTTTAACTATTTTTATTTGTGGAAATCATCTTAACATCATAAAACTTTTCAGTTACTTTATTATCTGAAGTCAGGTTTGGTAGATAAACCCCCAAAGACATGATGAAATGATTCTACCTCCGTGAAGATATCAGGAAAACAGCTAAAGCCTAAAGATATTCCAGTTTGATCTAAATTACTGAAATTCAAATCTTTAAAAGTCAGATAAAGCCGTTTAACATTCTAGTTACTCACTTAGTTAGCTTTTTAAGTTTTTAAGCCAATGAGAATCTGTAGCTAGTGCAAAGGAAATGCACCAGACAAATTGGCAAGGCAGTTGTTTCTTTAACATGACAAGAGTCTAATAAAATGAACCTTGAATCACACAACAAAAGACTTTCATCGCTGCACATGCTTCACTTTTTCCTTTTATGTTTTTTCATTTGTGACCAAAGGCAAACTTTGCTGCGAACAGAGAAGCCAAGTACACATAAAACACATACAGTACTCAGGCTGCTAGTCATATTCCAATGCTTCTAGTACAGTATAATGTAGCCTTTTTCTTTAGTATACTGGCTTCTTTTGGACAAAAATCCCCATTGTGATAAGCTATACGCAAAAAAAATAAATAAATAAATAAACAAGAAACCAAAAAACTTTACCTGGGGACATTACAGCACATCATGTGTAAACAGTATTTTTGAATTAATTACCTTGTGGCTAGATTTTATTTTTTTTTTTTAAATAAAGTGTCAGGTTATTCCCAGTGCCTTAAAACGGGGCGATATATCTGTGTATATTTTTACTTTCAATAATTAAAGATCTAATTTAAGGAACTGGCGTTTTTGTGTGTTTCTTCATGCACGCATGAAATCTACAGTACGTGTTTAAAATGAAAGAAGTTTCACAGTCCATATCAAAGTAATCATTTGATTTTATTGAAAGAATACATGTACAACAGAAATTATAGCCTATAAACTGATATCTTTTCTACATTTACTAGAAAAACTAAATAAAAATACACAGGTAGGTAGCAGATGACGTGTTGCAGCATGTAAAGGTTTCATCGTGCTTTCTTCCCAATCTGAATCCATCAAATCTATATGAACCTGTGAACTTCAGACAGCGCTTTGAGTGAATGGTTGAATGGATGGATGGATGGATGGATGTGTTTTTGCACAGAGCCAAGGGACACGCCCGCAACATGGGTTTACAAATCCCAGTCTGGTTTTTCTCTCTCTTCCTGCATAAAAAAAAATGTCCTGGCATGCAGCAAAGTTGGAACCATATTCATAAAGCGTTCCTGCTTGCAACTAAAATGAGTCCCAATGGTGTTATAACTTCCTGCTCTCCAAACCAACAGGAAGTCTATTTGCCTTTAAAGAAAAAAAAAAAAAAAAGCACATTTTTTCTGAGATTTTTTTCATATTCTCAATGTTCAGAGGAACCAACAAGGAAGCGATTTCCAGCGCGACAGAGCAGAGCGAAGGACCCGAGCAAACGGAGGAACTGGCACTTCTGAGAGGTAGAAGCATTATACGAGTCACAAACACGGGCCAGATCTGCGATCTACTTTAAAACATCTGGGATCAATTGGCAGTTGTCCCGTGTAAGTGGAAAAATCCAGAGCTATTCCTTCTAGGGGCAGAGGAAAAAAAACACCCCGGACAAATTCATAAACACGGGCGTCGCAGGTTGAGGCAGAAAGTTTAGTAGACTCGCACGAATGTAGGGCGAATTGTCACGTCGTAAAGCAAATGAATGGTGAAGCTGTTTAAGTACAAAGCTCCTAAATTGGGTTGAGACTAAAAGTATGCGATCCCTTTCTGCCTTTTTTATTGTGCTGTGTGTTGCAATGGCTTTTTGATAGATCCTATGGTTCTATTGCTCTTACTATGTAGCAATGGAGTTGTTTAGTCCAAACAAAAGTAAATAGTAACAAAAAAATATAGAATACAAATAAAAATATAACAGTAGCAATACAATTTCAGCTAAAATAAATACTTGTCAATGATTTCTTATTTAGGAATAAATACGTAGTGATATGAAAAAAAAATAAATTAAGAAAGTCGATCTCTAGAAAAGAAAGAAAATGTATAGTGTATGTACATACTATCTTTAGCTCTGTGCTGGAACTAAATGTGCAAATGATATGTAGATTTTTAGGTAGTCCTGATTAAGAAAAGTGCTTTGTTTATGAAATGCAGCTTGTGTGTAAGTGTGTGTGTGTGTGTGTGTGTGTGTGTGAGAGTAGTGGAAGGTTTCAGTGACTGATCTCTTGGTGGCAGAGGGCATCTTCGTGGACATCACTGGATCCTGCAATTCTCTTTCCGTTCCAGGCGGAAACGCACCAACAGCGTGCGGGCTGGTCGACGAGGGACGTCTCGCACTGTGTTTGAGACAAAAAAATAAAGAGAAAGAGATATTTAGTGCATGGTGCTCTGGTCGGTTCTGATCTTGAGGTACAGATAAAGTAGTTTGATGCAAAAGAATCACATATTTAACCTGAAGAACATTTGACTGTATGAAACCACACTGTCAGTGGGGGTCCAAGCACTTCAGGTTGGTTAGTTGAAGGCCTCAGTTGGAATTCATGCTCAAGCTCACCTGCTTGGTCTTGTAAAAGCCATGCTTGTCGCAGTTGGGAAGGTAAAAGGTAGTAAACTTCTCGCCCAGAGCCTGCTGCGAGGCCGCAATAGTATCCAGAGCAGAGTGCAGTTCAGTGTGGCACGGACCCTGCAACGAATTTCAATGAAAATTCAGTGAAGCACTTTCTGGTTTTGTAGACTCACATGCACACATTCCAAAAACCCAAGTCTCCTGTTTGTTTCAGTCTACAGTATGGTCTCTTTTGAATAGAGTAGATTTGTACACAAGTCCTACTGCTGTAATGTAATCATAAACACTGTCCTGTGCTTACCTGAGGACCTCTTATTTACAATCTGCTCATAATGCTCATACTCATCACATAAACACACTCTGGGGCAAAGCCTTTTGGGTTACGGATCAGAAGGGCATGGGTTCAAGCCCCAGCACCACCAAGCTGACACTGCTAAACCCTTGAACAAGGACCTCAGCCATTTCTGCTCCTGGGTGCTGTACCATGGCTGATCCTCTGCTGTGACCCCAACTTCATAACAAGCTGGGAAATGTGAAGAAAATAATTTCACTGTGCTGTAATGTGCTGTATATGGGACAACTAAAGCCAGCGAAACTTAGTACTTCAACATACTGTATTGTCATCTCCGGCTGGTGTATTAGGGATGTAACTCTACCTTTGTTACAGTGTCTATTAGTAAATGTACAATACACATTGAAACGAATTGAGGATGGCCAGATATTTTTTTCTAGCATCTGATCACCTGGATCCTTTGAATACCAAGAACTAGAGTACAAGGAAAGATATACAAGCTTTCAGACATTGAGGGCTGGATTGAGAACCCTACCCTAAAAGCTGTGTACGTACAGTGGAGTGTAAAATCAGATGTTCTCTGAAACCCTCAGACAGATCAGAGGTGTCCAAATTTATCTACAAAGTGAGTGTGTGGCTTCCTTCCAGCCAGATCTAGGTGAATTGATTAAACTGGTGACTGGAATGAAACTGGAATGAAAACATGCTTCAAAACAAGTTGTTTATGAGACTGGGCATTGCTGCACTCTCCATTATCTGGATAAGGTTGGTTTAGACTTGGAATGCAGCCATTTTAAGGTCTGACTCTGGGTCACTGAGAACATCTGATTTAATGGTCCAAGGAATTGTAAATAGGGTTTAGGGGAATCCAGTTATATCCACAAAGGGCATGTGCCGCCGCAATCCCAATCAATCAAGAGCCACACTGGTTTAATCAGTTTATCTTGGCCTTTAATGGACTATCAGATGTGGCTGCTGCTTGTGGGAAAGGAAAGATTGGAGATCACTGCCAAATAAATTCAGAACACAAGTCCACAATTTCATGAGTGTATCATATTCCATTTCCTCACACTTGGGATTGCAGGTATTCCACATTTTCTTTTCAAGCATGAAGAAAAATCTAACAAGCATAAAGTCCCTCACACTGGATTGGTAACCTGACCAGAAAACACCTCAGAATTGCTCCAGCACCCCTTGTTTGGATAAAGTTCAGAGTTGATTCAGCTCCCCTACATACTGTACTGTAGGCAGAGCTGGACACAAATAATACAATTGTCCAGAGTTTGTTTTGTGTTGTATACTGTTGTGTGGGTTTGGGCTTAGACGTTAGGGGTTAGGAGTCGGGATTACACATGGAGTTGGATCAGATCCAGCTTCATCCCTTGGAATTTTGGTTCTACGGCAAGGATTGTTTCAAGTGGCCCAGTGTTCTGATTCACAGTGATTATAGACAAGTGTTGCTTCACTGCCCCCTAGGGTCACACAGTTCAAATTACAGCCAGGGATTTTATTTCACGACATGCAGTTTCGAGATCTGCGTGTTAATATTGATTTTTACTCTTAATCCATTGGCATTCCAGGAACTGCTCATTTTTGATGGCCAAACAAAAGATACTGGCTGAAATCTCCCCTGTTGTAAACCTCACATGACACATCATATGACATCCAAGAGGCAAAATATAAATTACTAGTTATTTAACTATATTTAATATATTAATCAAAAAAATATATATATACTAAAAAACAGGAAATCGAATAAGATTTTCAAATATGCTATAAAACTTCTATAAAAATATGAATAAATAACAAAACAAGGCTCCAATTTGTAAATTGTATGATATTAGGATAATGTTCTTATACTATTCTTTATCTTTAAGTGTGAATTGCTGTTTTGTTTTATATGCATTTGTTTTCATCCTTGTTTTACTCTTCTCGACATTTTATTCTATTTGTACACTTTTTTCCACACTTTTTCACACTTCATGCTGAAACAAGTCAAGTCAGATTATTTTTAAGTGAAAACCTACTTGACAGATGAAAAGTCTTTCTGATATTGAAAATTGTTCTTAGTCGTTTTAAATGCTACACAATTATGTTTTAATGCATGTTCTAATTTGTTTATAGCATGTATTCCGTTCTATTAAAATTTGTTCCCTTTTTTTTCTGTTGATTTCATTTTTTTCTGTTCATCTGTTGCATTTAAATAAGCAAACAAATAAATCCATACATAACATCAGAGTCATGCATTCTCATATTTGTTGCTTCATTACAAGCACCAAAGTAAATATATCAATATGCATTGCCTAGTATGTTAGTTCTCTTACTTTAAAGGTACCAAACAATACTTTTCCTTGTCTCTGCCGTGGTACCATCAAGAGTACATGTGGCTTTTTAGAATAAAGTCCAAATCAGAAGTCCAATTATGTGCCAGTAAAGTAAATAAATACATACTTTAGGTACCACAGATGTGCCCTTGTAGTCGCATTAATGAAATAATGTAATAGCCTGCATCAGTGTCCATAAGTGCGTTTCAAAGGTAATGGATTCATCCCTGCAATGGGGAGAACTTTCTGTGATGTGCACTCTTACCAGTTCCACCAGCTTCTTCAGGATGGCGTTGGCTTTAGCCTTGATGCTCTCGTGCGCCTCCGGGTCTCCGGCTTTATCCAGTCCGAGCAGGTGGTGTAAAGGGACGCTGAGCTCTCCGGCCTCCTCTGAAAGGAGACGGTTATGGTTTAGCATCTGATTGACAAACGGGGATTCGGCGGAAGAGAGAGGAGACGCACCTTGCGCGGCGTGGTCCACGGTGCACGCAGCCTGTCCGCGAGTGAGCGAGTGAAGCGGGTGCGGGTCGTCGGCTCTCGGCGTGCAGCGCAGTCCTGTGCCGCAGTGCGCTGTATAAACCCCGCACGGGGAGCCCTCGGGCAGAGCGCAGGTCATACAGCAGCCGCATCCAGGCTCTTTCATCAGCTCCCTGCAGCCAGATGGAGCGGCCGGACATGCGCTCAGCTTCTCTGGGGAACACGGCGCGCACCGGATCGGCTCCGGCCCTGGTAGTGGAGACTGTTGTCCTGGTGCAGGGATGAGGATGAGTGCGAGGTTGAACACGAACTCGGAAATCAGCAGTAATCCGCGCATTGCGTAAACACAGCGTACAAAACAAAGAAGTGAATTTGAACCTGATCCTATTCTCGCACTGTTTGACTTTACCAGTGGTCGCAGCGCGTTGCTTTTATAGCGTTCCGTGACCTCACAAGGGGTTAATATTTGACACCCATGCCACTTGTAGTAATTATTCATTACAACAACAACAAAACCAAATGTTTTTGCGCTCAAATAGTCGCGGCTTGTTTTGATGGTTAATATTTACCGAGTCAGAGCTGCCGTGTCCCCCTGAACCAGGCCTCAGTGCCTCTTCCTCATGTGGCCTTTGACACATTATTTACTGTTACACAGCCAGGACTGGATTAATGCGCAATGCTTTGAGATATATATATATATATATATATATATATATATATATATGAAATAACAGCAGTGATCTTTGGATCTATGCATAAAAATACTCCAATTACACTCCTGTCATCAGTTATAGATTAAATAATAAAGGAACACTAGATAAGAGTACAACCCCAGCCACCTTTTAACTAGGTTAATGTTAATTAACATTAACAAATAAACCTTTGTAAGGAGATTTTTGGAATGGGTCAGTGTCAGTTTTCCAGTTTTTGGGAAAATGACAGAAACAGGCTTAAGCGTTCTAATGTGACTATAATTGGAAAAGAAGTATGACATAAGAAAAAAAAACTTTAAAACAGTAATTCAAAAGTAATTGAAAATTTTCCACCCGAGTTTCTTTACTCTTAAACGCTTACGTATTTCACCTCCATCAGATGCTGGACGTTCTCTTCTTCACAAAAACAAATTTATCAGCGTGTTGAGTAACAGGACGGATTCTTCAGTTGTTCGCCCTCGAGGACATGTTTGTCTGTGGGGTAATTACGAGCTTCCTGGTGTAGTATTAATCTCACCTATCTTCTACAAACTCTTGAACAGTGTTGTGTCAGTTACAGTAATAAGCTGCTGCGCAAACACACTGATAGACTTTACTGAGCTAAAGAGACTATTAAAGTCCAGACTATTAAAGAAAAAAAAATCCTAGCTTTAAGATTTATTTGCGAATCAATTTATTTATGATCATTTATATTTCTTTTATACTGATGCTGAGTGAATGATTAACACGACGACCCCTGTGTCACAGGCCCGGGGGTTGTGCAAGAAGGAAGAAACACAGTCGGTCAGGGTTGTTGTGGAAAAACAAGAAGAAATCATGCTTTTCTCTTAGGCTTGTGCAAGTCCAGTGGGATAGAACCGGTCAGTGCTAGAGGCTGGTTTTTTTTTATTATCTAAGTTTCTCTTCTGTAGCAGAAAAAAATGAGTCATTTCTCAGAATAGCCATAGACAAAGATGTTAACTGCTTCACAATTTTTTATTATGATTTACATATCATTTTATTGTATTGTGTTAAAGAAAAGGAAAAAAAATAGGATTGACTGCATCCTCACTCCTTACTTCACCTGCAGCCTGTAATACTGTGAGAATATTTTTTATTTTTTACTCCACGGTCAGCTTGTGCTTGGTGGCTTCTTCAATATCAAGCATCAGATCGATGACCCACTGAGGAGCAGGAAGGTTGTCCTGTATGAACACACACACACACACACACACACACATATTAATCGGATTAGCTCATGGTGAACTCTTTTCTGGATTCGCCTTCAACATGCCAGGAGGCATGAAGAATAATACGATAAATAAATGGAGTTCAGTGTTGAAATTCATTGATACATGTGTGTCAAGCCTTGACCCAGTTGATCACGGCCCATTTCCCAGTGCCAAGTGAAAGCAACATGGATCAATAAAAGCCATGTTTGTTTAAACAAGCGTTGTGTAATCAGTCCTGTTTTCTTTATTGACTAAGAGTTTGACTTGATCCTGTGTTTATCCGTGAATTAAAAATCTCATGCATTGTGGAATAATGGTTGGAAGTTAGTGCTAGACCACTTAATACAGTGTTATTCTATAAATAATACCATCTGAGTTAGGGGGGTGGGGTTGGGGGTAAACTTCCTGTGAATATAATCTCATCAACTGAGCAATTGAGGGTTAAGGGCCATGCTCAGGGGCCCAGCAGCGGCAGCTTTTTGAACCTGGGATTCAAACTCACAACCCTCTGATCTGTAGTCCAACACCTTAATCAAGCTACCACATCCCCAATCAAGTGATGAGTTGGCAGTATATACTATTCCTTGCACCCCAAGATCCTCTCTCATCTCACTCATTTTCTACCGCTTATCTGAACTACCTCGGGTCACGGGGAGCCTGTGCCTATCTCAGGCGTCATCGGGCATCAAGGCAGGATACACCCTGGACGGAGTGCCAACCCATCGCAGGGCACACACACACTCTCATTCACTCACACAATCACACACTACGGACAATTTTCCAGAGATGCCAATCAACCTACCATGCATGTCTTTGGACCAGGGGAGGAAACCGGAGTACCCGGAGGAAAACCCCAAGGCACGGGGAGAACATGCAAACTCCACACACACACAAGGCGGAGGCGGGAATCAAACCCCCAACCCTGGAGGTGTGAGGCGAACGTGCTAACCACTAAGACACCGTGCCCCCCCAAGATCCTGTGTAGGATAAATGCTACAAAAAATGGATGGATGGATGGATGGATGGATGGATGAATGGAATTGTTGGCAAACTGCTGTGGTATCAAAAAGAGTACACTCATCAGGAGATGCCTTGAAAATAATCCACTTAAGTGGTGGTAACAGTGACCACATTGACTTAACAAAAACCAAGTGAGCATAAAAACTTAATTTAAAAAAAAAATGCTATAGAAGTATAAAACTGTAAAAGTCAGACAAGTTGTCTGGGTTTGTAAGATCACTCACATGCTCAGGAGTCGGGTGTGTACGTTGTCTGCGTCTCTGTCTCGATGATGTAGATGGCTCTTTTTCACCGGTCCTCTTCGCCGAAGTTATCTTTTATGTGAAATGTAAATAATATGCTAGCTTAGGTCACACTGCTGATCCATCAAAGGAAATGGACCAACTAATACTTGGGCATAGTTTGGTTCTCAGTACAGCAGTGATGCTATCATGGGGGTGGTGTTGTCGGGACTGAAATACCTCAATAATCACAAGTATTATGAAGAAGCAGTCCACTGAAGGAACAAAAATGCTTTATAGCCAAAGATTTGTGGACATTTGACCATCTCCAAACTCTTCCACAAAGTTGTAGGCACTAAATAAGGTCTAGAAAAGACTTCCCTATCTTACTCTAGGTACACCATATGGCCGAACAGTAGAGGCTGATTGTGTATATAATTAAGGGCACAAATGTCAGTTAGGACCAAACAAAAGATATGGATCTGGGAAGAACATTTGTGCTTTGAAACATTTTTTCCCCTACAATAACAATTGAAAGCAAAGTTATGAGTTGAAACCTAAAATAATTTCATCTATACCATTGGATAACACCATGTAGAAGAGGAGGTGTGGTCAAACTCTAGTTTGCAAATGGGGGGCGAAGCCAGGAGAAACAAGCGGTGAGGATTTGCCCCAGTAAGGGCAATTACAAATATTTGTGTTGCTATTAATTGACCTTACCAATTTTTTGGCATGTGTGAACATTCTGCTCATCATCACAACAACCACCAGCTTTAGATTTTTAAAAAAAAATGAAAGCTTTCCTTTACTGTCCACTATACATTTTTGTCTACGTACTTCCCCAAACACTGAAAACATCAACAACGTTTCATGAATTTCTCAATAGCAATGGAAGGTTTTCCAGTTTAATTGCTCAGAACCAGTGTGAATCACAAATACAAACCAGTAAACAGAAGCATACCGTTTGTCCATCTCTATTCCCCACTCTTCTGGGTCCTGCAGAAGTATCTCTCAAAACGTCATGTGGTGCTGAGGAGGTCCTTCTCTGAGAACTTCCTGGTACTGATGAACTCGTTCCTTTAGAGCTCTGTGGTGTTGAAGTTTTCCTTCTGTTAGGGCTTCCGAATGCTGAAGAGCTTCCTCTCTTAGACCTTGTCTGTGGTGAAGAGCTACTTCTCCTTGAGTTTCTTGCTGTTGATGGGCTCAGTCTCTTATTCAGTTCATTACTTGGTCTTCTCAGTCTCTTCGAGATTGTAACTTTCTCAGAGTAAGCCATGTCGGCTTTGTACGCCTCCGAGTCAGTTTCATGTCTCGACGTTCTAATGCCTAATGAACCACAGCGACGTTCAATTCTACATCCATTTAATAAGAACTTCAGCTGTATGGAGGACGAATAGGGCCAAATTACAAAAACAATTAATATCTTTCAATACACCTTTTTAATAAATAAATAAATAAATAAATAAACAAACAAACAAACCAATCCATGTGTTTAATCTTATACATGTACAAATTCATGATTTAATCAGGAATTTGTTGATAAATATATTGGTGGATGTATTAAATTATTTCTAAGTGGATCCTTGTTCTGATTGGACTGTAGCTGGGAGCACTGTGATCGGACACTTTAAACTCCTTCGGAGTAGCTAACAAACCAGCTTGACTGTCTGTAGCCTGGTAATTTATAACCACACTCATGCTAAATGTCATACTCCAGGACAGCTAAACAACTTGTTCTAACTTTTACTGACCTGCTGCAAGTCACACTCAATCCTAACCAAGATAAAACAATTCATCAAGTTGAATGAATGAATTGAACGGTAGCTTGCAGCGACATGATGGGGCATAAACCTTAAAATTTCTTCCTATTCATATTCATTGAAAGAAACCTTGAGAAGAACCAGATTGAAAAAGGAACCTCATCCTTATCTGATGCCTGAAAGTGTGATTATAAATCACTTCCCTTATAATCAAGTGCAACTGTGTAAGTTGAGCTTTCGAGCAGCTCATCAACATGTGCATCAGATTGACTTCTGAAATCAGAATGGATTCTAATCAGAACTTTAAAAATGGAGGCCTGCTGTCTGATCTCATCCAACAGAAAACCCACCTCACCATCAGCTGTACATCTTCCAATAATAATTACATCTTAAAATAAATCTTTGATTGACTGAAATAACTGATTAAGTAGAATTGTATCTTGCTATAACAAAATTTTCCTCCTGCATACAGCTCAAGCATCGTGTCAAACGAATTAATAAAGGCAAGAATAAACGAGCGATAAACTAACCATGTAGCAAAGGTTCATCTGCCTCCATCCGGCCTCCTCCATCAGATTCCTCAGGTTCTTCATCTTCCTCAATGGTGTGCAGGAAGTACATGTTCCTGGAGAAGAAGAAAAAAGGTTCAGGGTGAAGGTTAAAGGTGATGAAGTCAGGATGCTCTGGATTACTGATCAAGCAATGCGATCAGGACAAAAGTAATGGTACCCTGCCTTCACCCACACAGTGATTTTTTTGCCACACGTCTCTAGTCGCAGTACAATAAAGTCACCATGCCTTAAGCCAAATTCACAGAAAATCTGGGTTAAATTTAAATATTCTAATCATATACAGCAATCTCAAATATTGCTGAGTTTTTGGTCAAATTTGTGTTCATTTCTAATAAAAATAATAATCATTGTAAAACTGAATTAAATGAACATTATTATTAAATATTGATACACAATATTGAAACACACACAGAGTCTCCATATAATATTTTAATGCAAACGATCAGCTTTGTATTGACATGGTACAGTATAAAAATTCTCATTAGCTTAAATTAAAGTCATGTTTAAATAAAAGACAAAACAAGTACAAAAGTCACTGTAGAGTGTTTTGATTGTGGTGGAGATCCTGGACAGTGTGACCTCAGTACCTCAGCTCGTACGATTGCGTCAACTGGAAACTCTACTGTCGCAGGCCGCTGTTTTTTTCCCCCCTTCAATGCATCTGTATTACTCAACAATTGATAGCTGTATGTAACCTCAGTAAGCTGAGCAGTTGCTCAAACAAGAAAACACACACATGGTTCTCGAAAACATCCCTGGTGACCTTCCTATTGATGTAAATATTTACAAGAGGCTCACTCAGGAATGCTCGCGGTGAACTATGCACGTAAACAATAGATCACAACCGAATTGTTGCCAAACGCATAACAAACACAGTGTCGGCTTACCTCAGGACTCTACTGTACAGCGTCCCAGATATCACGGCTCCACAATGCAGTTTCTAATATAACTTGGAGTAACTGGATGGTTGAGTAGATTAAAGTCACCTGGCATGAAAATCAAAGCTGGCAGCTGTTATGACAAACCCTCGTTAACTTTCTGCCTCCGCAACACAAGAAAATAAGCCAAACTATGCAGATCTCAGAAGCTGCTTACCTTAAATCTTACCTTATTCTTTTAACTCTTTTAACCAAACAACCAAAATAATGGATTTTCACTTGTTTTTTTTACCTTGTCCATGTTGATCATTGAATGTCTTTGTCATGTCTCACTCCACAGTGGTGTTAATATGAAGCTCATATGAAAGTAGACACAATTTGTAGTGTTTATAAGTATTTCTGGTTTTCCTTAGAATGCTAGGAATGACATATTCAAAGAAAAATTCCAAATAACAAACAAAAACACAGTTTTATTTCACATAAATGTTTGTATCCTTGAAGTAAATTATATCAAACTCATTTCTGCTCTCTGAGATGCTACAAGTGTTTGTTTATAAGCTATTTGACCTTCAACCATTCAAATTCTGTGTAATTCGTCCTGACTCATTTTAGATCAGACTTTTGTTTCTACTGTTTAAAAACTGATTGATACTATCATTTGTTTTTATTGATTTATCCCCCAGGAATAAAAGAGTTAACCAGTATCGAAAAATAAGTAGTTAAATAGTTCGTATGTGACTTAATCGATAAATCTGTTTAACCCTAGTTCATAAATGCAAATCTTTTATTTTTTTTTAATAATATAATAGAATATGAACTTAACATCTTGTTCCTCTTACTGGTTTCCACTCTACCCAGTAACGTCACATCACCCGGTTTATATTTATATATTTCTGATTAAGATTTTTAATATTGTTCTCTTTATAATTCTGACAAAGCAGCAATACGTTACACCAACGTTTAATGTTAATTCTAGCAAGCCACGGTTTGAAATGCTAAAAAATAATACTATTAAAAACTGTAAGTTCAATGAAATATTCAAATAAACTTTAAAGTTTTAGCTTTTGCTCTTTTAAATCAGTAAACTCAGACCTATCTTGGTGTGAAAACAATGTCGGGGCCTTTTATATGGAAAAGAGTACTGTGGTGTAGTTTGAAGTTGTGTATAGTAGTGTAGAGATGTTTTGGGACACAATAAATGAAATAAGAAAACACAGCCCAATAAATAATATGCTAGCTTAGGTCCCACTTTAGATCTCTGAATGAGTGAATGATGTGGTGTTTCCTGTGTATTATTCATTGATTAACAAATAAATAAATAAACTAGCCATGAAATACTCTGTAACGCTCTCTAACACGAGGGATATCAAGCTAGCTAGCGTCAGGTTATCAAAGCTATATTATATTGGATGTGTGCATGTTTGCTAACAAGCTAGCTAGCATCAGGATAAAAACTTATTCAGTGTAAACCAGTAGCTTCGTTTGCTAACAAGCTAGCTAGCATCAGGATAAAAACTTATTCAGTGTAAACCAGTAGCTTCACTTGCTAACAAGCTAGCTAGCATCAGGATAAAAAAATTACACAGTGTAAACCAGTAGCTTCACTTGCTAACAAGGTAGTTAGCATCAGGATCAAAACTTATGAAGTGTAAACCAGTAGCTTCGCTTGCTAACAAGCTAGCTAGCATCAGGATAAAAAATGACAGTCTAAACCAGTAGCTTCACTTGCTAACAAGGTAGTTAGCATCAGGATAAAAAATTATGCAGTGTAAACCAGTAGCTACGCTTGCTAACAAGCTAGCTAGCATCAGGATACATATTATATCACATAAACCAATAGTTACATTGGCTAACAATTTAGTTTAACTCGAGTATTATCATTGAAATGTTTTTAATTATAGCAATTTAATGGCAAAGTTTAAAAAGTTTCAATAAACTATCAGTCTATCCTATATATTATTATTCCGAAATCTGATTTATTATTAGATGTTTTAAATTGTTTGTCTGGACTTTAATTAAAGCTGCTTCTCCTGAAGTAACATCCATCTCGTCCTCATGAAAAGGACCTTAATAATAATTAATTAATTATTGATTAAATAATTGTTGATTTTACAGATCTTTTTTTCAATTCCATATAACACGAGAGTGACCTGAATAATCAGTTCTTTCAAAATAACAAATAATTCTCACCCCAACCCTTTACCTGAACCCCAACTCTGTATAATGTCCAAAAAAATAACACAAGAAATGTCAAGAGTTTTATTAAAGCTTTTTACAAATGGAAAAATCTGCTTTAAACCTGTGCATTTCTTCCTCTCGCTAAAACCACATAGGACCGTACGCAGTTCTCATGTAACGTCTCTCTTTCAGATATGTCTTTTTCTCTTCATCCCAGGCTTTTTTCTCTTTCGTTCTGTTCTCTCTCTCTTTCTGCCAGTTCTGCTTAATATACTCCCAGCACTCTTTCTCTTTCTCCCAGCACTCTTTTTCTTTCTTCCATCTCTCTTTCTCTTCCTCCATCTGCTTTCTGTCTATCTCCCATCTTTCTGATGCCTCCTCCCATAACATTCTCTGCTTCATCCAGATCTCTCTCTCTTTCATTCGGTCCATTTTGTCTTTCTCTAAGACCTGTATCGTCGACTCGGCTATCATTTCTCGTTCCACAAAGAGTGTGATGTTATCCTGGAGCTCACAGATGTGTTGCAGAAGTGCAGCGTTCCTCTCCTCCAGCTCTCGCACCTTCAGGATGAGTTGCTCCTCATTCTCTTCTGCCTTCGTGTTGTCTTTCTCCTCCATCTCTCCAGTCTGCTTTTCTGAGTCCATCATAGCATCAGACAGACCTTCTTCTATCTGAG
The DNA here is from genome assembly GCF_030014155.1 of Tachysurus vachellii. Taxonomy (NCBI): domain Eukaryota; kingdom Metazoa; phylum Chordata; class Actinopteri; order Siluriformes; family Bagridae; genus Tachysurus; species Tachysurus vachellii. Next base: position 26,403,975 of record NC_083466.1, on the reverse strand, counting down.
ACTGGTTTTGCTCCAGATTCTTTATCTTTGTCAGTAATCCCTCTGTCTGTACCAGGTGAACCATTTCTCTCTCCTCCAGCTCTTTCTTTAATCCTCTAAATTCTCTCTGCATGTTTTCTTGCAGATTATTCAGCTCCATCTTTCCGAGCTCATTCTGTCTCTGGTTTTCCTTCTCAAGCTCTTGTATCCTCTCGTCCTCCAGCTCGGCCTCCTCTCTGTCCTGCTGCTCTCTGTTTACATAAAACATGGTTTCCACGTCCCCCAACTTCAGAGTAACTACCTTATTCTTGTCGTCTGTTCTATCTCTCGCTTTTGTGTCTTTCTCTTTATTTCTTTGAGCCTGAGCTTCTTTCAGATTCTTTAGCGTCCTCATCAAATCCTCCAAGAGCGTCTGATTAGCTCGATCTCTCTCCATCTGTTCCTGCTTAAAATCTGCGAGAGCTCTCTGCATTTCTTCACGCAGATTATTTCTCTGCTCTGCCTTTCTGATCTCTTCCATTCTCTCTCTATACTCCTCAAGCTCTCTTAACTTTTTAGCCATCTCTTCCTTTTCCTCCTGCATTGTATTCAGCATGCTGTCTTTCTCCAGAAGCTCCTGACTGATGCAGGAGGCCACTGGCTCTGATTGCTCTGTCTCCAGTTCAGGGTTTTTGTCCAAATCAGCCATTTCTACACTGGAATAAAAATTCAGGATGAATAAACAATACAAACTGTGAAGATCTCTGATGAAGTTTAGTCTAAAACCTTGTTGTGCTTCACCGTCGTGTATAAGGAGTTCTGTGGAAGTTCTGTCCATGTGACGTCATCGTTCATCATCATTAGAATTAGTAGTTCCAAAGAACCAGAGGAGCTGCAGCTTCGGGCCTCAGCCGCTAGGGGCGCTCACAGACTTGTGGCTATTTAGGTTTTTAATCTGTCTCATGAAGCTGTTCGTCTGAAACACACGAAACTTTAAAGAAAACACAGCACAGGTTTAAAGGATGCTTTCGGACATCAGATTGTTTAATTCTGTCACCATAATACGGGGTTTATTCATTAGACCTCAGACGGATCTGGTGTGTTGTTTAATAAAAGTTATTCATGATATAAACTGTTCTTTTTAGATCTCTGAATGAAGCTAGTTAGCATCAGGCTAAATATTATATTTATGTAAACCAGTAGCCGCGTTGCTAACAAGCTAGTTAGCATCAGGCTAAATATTATATTTATGTAAACCAGTAGCCGCGTTGCTAACAAGCTAGTTAGCATCAGGCTAAATATTATGTTTATGTAAACCAGTAGCCGCGTTGCTAACAAGCTAGTTAGCATCATGATAGATATTATGTTTATGTAAACCTGTAGTCGCGATGCTAACAAGCTAGTTAGCATCAGGCTAAATATTGTTCATGTAAACCAGTAGCCGCGTTGCTAACAAGCTAGTTAGCATCAGGCTAAATATTGTTCATGTAAACCAGTAGCCGCGACGCTAACAAGCTAGTTAGCGTTTAGCTAACTATTAGCATGTATACTTGTTTGTAAGTGTGTCCTAAATATGATTTATTATTAGATGTTGTGAAGTGATGTGATGTTTGTTTGGACCTTTTTATTATTATTATTATTATTATTATTATTATTAAAGTTTCTTTTCCTGAATTCACATCTGCCTCGTCTTCGCTTTCATGAGAAGGCCACGCATTTAAATTGAGATAATGCGAAATTTGAAATGTTAATTTTGTATATCTATGTTCACTTGGTCACATTAAATATGATTAATGTGCTTTAAATTAAAGCTGTCGATGTTAACAAGACAGAGTTAGCACAAGAAAGTGTGCTAACCGTGCTGACTAATGCTAATGTTAAATGGATCGTAATATATATATATTGTATAATATATATATATATATATATATATATATATATATATATATATATAATATATATATATATATATATATATATATATATATATATATATATATATATATAATATAATATATATATATATATATATATATATATATATATATATATATATTGTATTATTATATATATATATATATATATATATATATATATATATATATATATATTATTATTATATATAAAACAATTAGTTGTGCTTAACCACAGCCTGTGACTGTGATTTAAAATTAGCACTTGTATGTAGATCTCAGTAATGTCACAGATCATGAAAATCAGGCCCAAACCTCAGGGTTCAAATCACCAAACCTAATCTAATGTATAAAGTTTATAAAGTAAACAGCTTTTAAAAAAATCCACAGGATCCAGGGACACTTTCAAGTGGTTTTTACATTTTAGACTTCAAACAATGAAAAAATTATGACCTCAGAATTAGAAGAAGAAGAAGAAAAATAAGATATTTGGTTCTTTCCTCATAATAATAATAATAATAATAATAAGAATAATAATCATCATCATCATCATCATAATCATAATGTCCTTAAGCAGCATTGTGAGCACTGAGATTTCACCTTTCAAGACTTTTCATTCCCTTTATCCTTCCTCCTTTTTTCTTCATTTCATTTCACACACTTCTCATCCTGCGCTAAGAAAAATCACAAGCTCCATGGAGAAAGAGTTTTTTTTTTTTACTTCAGTGCTGTATTCATTACAAAATGGTCTACTGCTCAGCTTTGTAGAGAAGATGCTTCACACACCACTGCATTTACAAACATCTGCATATCAAAGAGCATTAGCTTCAAGGCAAAGAGTTCATTCACTAGAGCTTGAAAAATAAGGCAGAAAACATTTTTTTATTGATGCGGTCCAGTCCGGGACGAGATCGAGCAGTCCGTGGCTGGTTCGTTATCGGAAGTCCGTGATCGGTCAAACAAATCGTGCAACATTTGAAAGAAACATCATTACTGATTCAGTATCATGGAATAAACAAGAAAGTGTTCAATATCAGAGTAGCTGTGGTAATTCTTCAGCTCTGTACTCTTCGTTTATGTTTAATTGAATTGAATCTTTCATTAAACCAAAGCTTTAACACACCAAAACAACAAGCGATAACAGAATTGCGTTAAATAATGAATACTATAACAGAACCCTGCTGAATTCTGCCTTCTGTTTGGTCAGGAGGTGTTGATTAGTTGCCTTGAATCGCAGGTTTATATTAATTATATTACGTATGCTGTCATTGGAATAAACATTCAAATAAATCAAATAAAAATAATTTAAAAAAAACCCTTTTTTTATTGATTAATAAAAATAAATAAATAAACAAATAAATAAAAACATAGACAGTGTTGACCCTGTTGATATGCTGAAGTCTCCAGTGTCAGCGATTTGTCAGTATATTGTAGACGATCCTTAACATTATACGTAACTATTTTGTGTTGTATTGTGGTGTATTGGGAATAAAACACGTGATTGCATCATGTCATTGTTGATTCATTTCCTGTAACAGCACCATCCCACGTGTTTGTCATGTATTGAACTTAATGTTAATATTCGACACATTTCTATTTTTTGTTTAAAAACACTTCTGGAACCTCAACTATCAAGTGGTTCTAAAGACAAAAACGAGCTTTGGGAATTTAAGGAATTCAAAAAGAGGACAATGTCTTCTAGATGAAACGTTCAAAATATACGGCATGTTTGTTTACAGAAATGTGTTTTATTGGTGCAAAATGTAATTTAGGTTAAAAAAAAAAAGAAAGAAAGACTTCTCTCCAGGATTGTGCAGAGGTTGTGTGTGTGTGTGTGTGTGTGTGTGTGTGTGTGTGTGTGTGTTTGTGGTGAAAAATGCTTTTTTTTGTGCTTTTTTTTCCTGAAACCTACTTGAATTCACAAGCAGGATTATTTTTATAAAGTCCATGCAGTAAAGACAGGTATGTAAATCTGAATAAATGAACAATTTCTGAACAATTTGCTTGATTTCGTATGAAATTTCTGGGATCGCAAAAGCAATCAATCCTGGAGGGAGTGTGTAGCAGTGTGTAGGAATCTAAATGTGGAAAAAATGTCAAGTGAAGTTGTGAGAAAACAACCAAAAAAATTGTCCAATAATGACATGAATGTGTATAAACCTTTAAAAGATTTTTTCAGTGGTGTTCAGTGTCTGTCTAAATCTACAGAATCTAAACTTTTGCGCCTTGAGGCTCAGGATAGCAGTTTGATTCAATAGGGTTGCCATGGTTGCTGTTTTTCAACCAGAATTCAAATTCTAATATTATCATCTCTCTTTTTATATATATATTTTTTCAGATGGAAATCTTTCAGAGACCTCAAATCTCATAGCAAGTTCGATTCACTTCATAGCAAAAGAGTTGATTCAGTGTCAAATCAGTTTTTAGCTGTTTTCTCCATTTTTAGGCCCTGAAATTTTTGCTAGGTCTGGCAACCTTGACTGCAACTCAAAACCTATGGCATGTTTGATTCACTTCCTGAAAATGAGTCAAAACACTTTGTCACAAGGATTCACTTGGAAATGAGAGAGACCAGAGGCTCGGATGCCTTCTTTCGTTCTTTTGATTGTTTTGTTCCACTTTTCCATTGTTTGGACATTTTTTATGGATTGGAAAATTTGCTGAGACCTGGCAACCCTGACTGTCACCTAAAACCTATGGCATGTTTGAGTCTCTTAATTTAGAAAAGTTGATTCAGTGTCAAATTGATTTCTCGCTAGGGTCCATTCAGAAGTGTAATCAGAACTGAAACCAGACTCTCAGACCCTTTTGTTTGTTTTTTTTGTGCTAAATGTCTTTCTGTTCAAACTGACTAAAGCCTGCAGCTGTGAAAGCTCCCTGTGACTTTATATTGATAAAACATTCGTGAAAGCATGCCTCGAAAAAAAAACCAAGAGCAAAAACCGAGCTCAAATATTCAGAATTTGCTAATCATTGTGTTTCGTTTTTGCTAATAATACTCATTGTGCTAACAACCTCTGAAACCATCGACACGTGACACATGATTAGGAATTCATTATAAACATAACGTCCATAGTTTGTTGTTAGCACGTCTCCTTGTAGTCGCATGTACACGTGTGAAGTCTGTTAACGTCTAATAGAAGTGCCCTGATAAGAAAGTTAAGCAAAATCTCAAGTTAGAAAAGTCGTCAGTGCAGCAAGGCGAGTCGCATAATAACCTGAAAAATACCAAACCAAGTAGAGCAGTTTGGGTGCTGGTCACCCTCCCTGATTAATCAACAGCTACACAAAGATCCGTAAATTTAGCGACACCAAGAAAAAAAAAGCCTATAAAGCTTTATAGAATCGATCAATTGCTTTGAAAACGTCATCTGTGCTATCTCGGTTACATCTCGATCACATGCATGCGCACTCAGCACCACTCAATCTCACTGAACAGCATACAAAAAATACACAAGGTTTTATAGAACATCGAAGTATTTACATCGAATCAGGTAGTCTTGGCGTACAATACAGAAAAAAAAATCAGTCCTGATGTAAATAGTGTAAATAATCGATTTCAAGTTTATTTATTTTGCTTGTGCACAAAAACCACCCGCTAAACAGGGTGTTTGTGTGTGTGTGTGTCTGTGATCCCCAGCCGTGCCTCTGATTGGAAAAAAAGACGAGTGTGCAGATTGCGATGTATTTCAGTCGCCGAAACCCAAGCAGGTTGTCGATCACGTTACAAAGGGAAGACAAAAATTCCAACTTTAAGATTTCCACATTGTAGCTTTGTAAAATCTTCGCGGCTGACTGCCTGGTGTTCTGCCTCGTCTTTGTCCCTGGGCTCAGTACGAAGAAAGATCTTTATTATCTATCTTTCTGACATTCTGTACTGACGCTGACACTCATCTTAAACCTCTCCTTCATCGCCTTCGGTCTCATCCTCACCGTCCTCCTCGTGGACGATATAAGACGCAGGGCGGCCGTGGGCGGAGCTTTGTGCGGATCCGACCCCGACCCTGGCGGCACGGCCTATGGCGTACGTGCTCCTGCGTCTCTCGGGTGCCCTCGGACCTGCGCCTTGAGACCTTCCCTCCAGGAAGTAGGTCACCATTTCACCTTTACCCTTGACACTGATGTTGCCGCGACACACCAAGTCATAGTCGTTCTGTAGAATCCGGTGCACTTCCTCTGTCACCTATAGAGGAGATATGGATAAGGTTATTATATGGAAACGAACTCGGGACATTCTCCAGTGTATCGGTTCTTTTCCAATAACACCATGGTAGAAATGACCAAATATTATAATTATAAAGACAAGAAACTCCAGCTGTTCACATTATAGAGCAGATGCAAAACTACGTTTGCGAGTACTGTGCTATAAACAAACAAATAAAATATATACTTTTAATAATGCCTTGCACTTAAATAAATAAACAAACAAATAAATAAATAAATATAGCTGGTACAATGCTAAAAACAAACAAAATAATATTTGTGCTTTATAAATAAAACAAAAAATGAATAAATAAATATAGGAGTTTTCAATTATTGTTTTTTAGTAATGAATAAATAAATAAATGCCCCCAAAAAAATCTTAATTTGCTATATACAAACTTAAAAATAAAAATTTAAGACAGCTTTGTCCTTTTAATAAAAAAAAAACTAAAACTATAAATAAACAAATAAATAAATATGTTATATGCTGTTTCCTTCACCTGTCATGGCTTAATAAAGTAATAAAGTGATGTTATTAATGGTCGCTATTTTAATTTTCATTGTTACACATAAAAGTAGCTGGAAGTAGCTTAGTAAGATTGGATGTATGAGCTCTTCTCTTCACTATTGTTGCTATAACGTTGAATATTGTGATGTGGATTTAAACCAATCGACACCTTTTGATGAAATCTGAGTCGAGAAATCGAAATGAATGAAAAAAAATGAAGTGATGAAGAAAGAAAGGCACGTGGACCTGGATCTTTCCCGGGACTCCGGTGCTGTCCATACGGCTGGCCACGTTTACAGTGTTGCCCCAGATATCGTACTGAGGCCTGCGAGCCCCGATAACCCCGGCCACCACTGGACCTACGTTAATACCTATGAGGGATAAAAACACATAAATACCCTGACAGGAATCTTCCATCTACCAATCTTCCAGCACATGAGTCTTCCACGTGCATGGCTACAGCTTACCCACTCTCAGGATAAAGTCATTGTAAGACTGGTAGTTGATCTCATCGAGGACGTCGAACATTTCGATGGCGAAGTCGGCGATTGTGCTCAGGTGAGTTGAAATGGACTTTTTTACCTGGAACATGACAGTAAAGACTTTAATTAGTACAATATTCCCTAATGTAAAGCATGTCTGCTGTGAAGGTCACTCTGTTCGTTTTCATTGATGATACACAGTACAGGTAGATGGAAAAACTGGAATCAGCCTATAATAAACAAACAAACAAACAAACAAAATAACAAACTAACTTTGCTAGTACCGTGCTATAAACAAACAAATAAATAAACTCTTTTAATAATGCCTTGCACATTAACAAAAACAATAAATAAATAAATAAATAAATAAATAAATAAATAAATAAATAAATAAATGTTTTAAAAAAAATAACTCTATCTAATTATGCCTCGAGTTAAATAAAACAATAAATATAGAATTTTAGAAATATTGTTTTTACTAATAAATAAACAAACATATAAATAAATAATAATAATAATAATAATAATAATAATAATAATAATAATAATAATAATAATAAAGAAGCTAAATAACTATAGCCTTATTTAAAGCATATCTGTTTGCAGGACCAGCTGATTTCAAGAAGATTCACTTCCAATCAAGAGAAAAGAAACTGTTCAAATGATTGATCCTGAGGCTGCCAGAGAACCAGGACAGGGTTTGTTACTAGTAAAAGGACACAGAAGAGCGTTCACCTTGCTGCCTGTAGTGGGAACTAAACCCACCGCTGCCATGTACGTGCTGCCGATAGTTTTGATCTTCTCAATGTCTTTGTAGCATTCCTTGTCCATAAGCTGGGAAATTAACAGAACACAGTCTACATTAAGACCTCACCCAGTGCAGGACCAGTTGATTCTGATTGGACGACGGGGAAAAAAACATGACGGAGACTGACCTCGTCGAAATCGGCGATGATCTCGTTGAGGAGACGCAGACACTCCACACCCATGTTGTTTCCATCCAGCTCGATGTAGAAGTCGTTGAAGTTGGGAATGGAGGCGAAGAGCACGCCGACCTGGGAGTAGGACTGGTAATATAGATCCTAGGGATAAACAAACAAACAATAAACAAACTAAAGTAAAGGTATATGCAAAAGTTTTTGCACCCACCATAAAATATACTTAATCTTTTTTTATATATTTTTGAATGTATTTTTTTAAATACAGTAATATATATATATATATATATATATATATATATATATATATATATATATATATATATATATATTAAGGGCTGAATAAATAAATAAATAAATAAATGTAAACAAATTAAACACAAAAACAAATATCTTTTTATTTTTTATATCTCAAAAATATCTTTTAAACAAACATTTTATTTAAAGATACAAATAAATAAATAAGAATATAAACTACAATTTAAGTGATAGAAATAAACAAATAAAACAAATTAATATTGTTAATAATGAATTGTGTTTTAATGTACTAGTAGATAAATATGTAAGTAAATAAATAAATAAATACATAAAATAACTTCCTTACGCTGCTATAATGTTAATGCGCAGTTACTTCATATTTGATTACATTGTGCAAAAGTAAGTTGTGTGTGTGTTAATCCAGTTCTACACACTGTCATTTGTTACAGCTGACATTGTCACATCCCCATGTGGACCATGAGGCTTTATACAGCCTTGTTGCCCCTCACCATGTTCCTGGGGTTGGACATTAAGAAGTGTTGAGCCACATGAACTGGGAGCAGGTTAAACAGAATCCTCCTGTTGTCTAGTTTCACCTTCTCCATCCCGTCCCTCTCCTCCTCAGCCTGGACACACGAAACGTCTTTGTGTCACAAAGCGATCACTCAAATGAAGCTGAACGAACAACTCACACACATCCTGCAGTCACATAGCCACACGAAATTCAACACAAATCCTCAAGATCACAGACAAGTGACGGCGTGAGAGCTGTGACTGGCTAGATAAGAAAGAAACAATAAACAAACAAATGAATATCTGTTTTTACTAGAACACAAATAGACAGACATAACAAAAAAAAAAAGTACTTTAGTAGTGCGAGTACCGTCTATATACAAGCCAACTAACAAAAATAAAACATAATAAATAAATAAATAAATAAATATCACTTTAATAATGCCTTGTGCTTTAAAAACAAAAAAAAAACTACAGAACTAAATAACGATGAATAATCATTTTTTTTTAAATGAATAAAACCACAACAAACTAATAAAGAAATAGATCAGATGAGCACTAGATGTCAGCACAGAGCAAGTGTGTGTGTGTGTGTGATACATTATGAGGGTGAGTGAGGATAAAGTTCAGTGAGGTTGTGTGAGCAGTGTGTCAGGGGCTTTTTGTTTTCTGTGCGTTTGTGTAATAAGGGCCTCAGGGAGGGGTTTAGCCTCTAATTTATTCCATTATGTGCTAGGCAGCATTATCGAACATTCACATCAGCTCCGAAACAGTGACGCAGACCTTTTACACACTGCACTACCACCGCAGGCCATGCAGCGATGATGAGAATTAAAAGTGTTCATTGGGACAGACACCATGTTTTTTTTTCCCCCTCATATGTAACTTTTCCAGAAACGTATAAATGTCCTTCTGGATTCTAGATACATTTTACTCTAGAAGATCTTTTAACTAGTGCATGACACGCTCATGGATTCTGTGATGAAGCTTTCAAAGATCGACCAATCATCTTAAAAAAAAAGATGACCTTTAAAGAAGACCTCGTGTTGTGTTTGAGTGAACCTGGGTGTAATGTAGGTCACCAAATCATGTTGTGTAAATATGAGAAGTGCACACACACATACACACACATGCTCACACAGGAAAAACACACACAAACACACAGAAAATCACACATGCACACACACACACTTGCACATGCATGCAAGTGCACACAGACGTATGCATATATACACACATACACAATCGCACAAGCATGTACACAAATATACAGCGTGCCTGTTTTGGAGGAGTGCCAGCGCTGAGAGAGATAACACACAGCGGTAAGCAAGTTGGCAGTGCACATGCACACACACGTACATGCACACACACATGCATGCACACACATGCACAGCGAGTAGCAACACTAACCGAGCTAACGCACAGCGGTGAGCAAGTTGGCAGTGCATACACACACACGTACATGCACACACATACAGTACACAGGCACATGCATGCACACACACGTGCACAGAGAGTAGCAACACTAACAGAGCTAACACACAGCGGTGAACAAGGTGGCAACACCCACACACATGTACATGCACACACACAGTGCTGTTGTACAATGGTGCATCAAGAAAAAAACCTCAGTGGCCCTGAGCACACTAATAATAAAATAAGAACACTGTGTGTGTGTGTGTGTGTATGTGTGTGTGTGTGTGTGTGTGTTACATTTTGCTTACAGTAATCATACTCTAACTGTCACTGCACTGCTCCCAGATGTCATTCTAACTGCATTTAGACTTCTATACTTAATTACATCATACGCTGTTCAATAATTCTTCATTACTGGTCTGTTTTCATTGTGTTTTCCTTCCTTCCTTCCTTCCTTCATTCCTTCCTTCCTCATTTCCTTCCCTTCCTCTCCTTTCCTTTCCTTTCCTTTCCTTTCCTTTCCTTTCCTTTCCTTTCCTTTCCTTTCCTTTCCTTCCTTCCTTTTCCTTCCATTTTCTTCCTTTCCTTTTCATTCCCTTCCTTCCATCCCTTTCCTTTACTTACTTTTTACTTATGTTCATTCTTTCCTTCCTTCATTTCATTCCACCTTCCATGCCCCTCCTCCCTCCCTTCCTCCCTGCAACACCCCATGTTCTTCCTTTCTTCCTCCCTTCCTCCCTCCTTTACTCTGGGTTCTGTGTGAGGGTTCTATGGGTTCTATGTGTCTGCTGTGGGTTGTGTGTGTGTTCTGTGGATTCTGTGTGAAGGTTATATGTGAGGATTCTCTGGTTTGTATGTCAAGGTTCTGTGGGTTTCTGTGTGAGGGTTCTAACCTGTGTGGCCCAGAGGAAGTCAAGGCGCAGTTTGAGCTCGAGTTGGCGTGAGTGCAGAGCCAGAGCGCTGGAAAACAGCAGCAGGGAGAGGATGGGCTCATACGAGCGAACGTTCAGTGAACCTACACCCGCACTGCAGAGAGAAAAAACACAAGCATCACTTCAGTATTCTGTCCATCCTTTCTTTCTTTCTTTCTTTCTTTCTTTCTTTCTTTCTTTCTTTCTTTCTTTCTTTCTTTCTTTCTTTCTTTCTTTCTTTCTTTCTTTCTTTATTCTCAAGACAATATAATGAGGGTAATATTCTCAGCCCAGGGAAATTAGAGTATAGGAGTACAATGGAGTGTAGAGTATAATGTCTGGAGCCCACAGTCTGGAGTTGTGAAGTGTTGAGTGTAGAGTGTGGAGTCAGGAGTCTGAAGGGTGGAGTCTGTAGTCTATAGTGTGGAGCCTGTAGTGTGGAATGTGTAGTGTGGAATCTGGAGTGTGGAGTCTGGAGTGTGTATTGTGGAGGCTGTAGTCTATAGTGTGGAGTCTGGAGTGTGGAGTCTGGAGTGTGGTGTCTGGAGTCTGTAGTCTTTAGTGTGGAGTCTGGAGTGTGGAGTCTGGAGTGTGGAGTCTGGAGTGCGGAGTCTGGAGTGTGGTGTCTGGAGTGTGGAGTCTGGAGTCTGTAGTCTATAATGTGGAGTCTGGAGTGCAGAGTCTGGAGTGTGGAGTCTGTAGTCTATAGTGTGGAGTCTGGAGTGTGGAGTCTGGAGTCTATAGTGTGGAGTCTGTACTCTATAGTGTTGATTCTGTAGTGTGCAGTCTGGAGTGCGGAGTCTGGAGTGTGGAGTCTGTAGTCTATAGTGCGAAGTCTGTAGTCTATAGTGCGGAGTCTGTAGTCTATAGTGTGGAGTCTGGAGTGCGGAGTCTGGAGTGCGGGGTCTGGAGTGTGGTGTCTGGAGTCTGTAGTGTATAGTGTGGAGTCTGGAGTGCGGAGTCTGGAGTGTGGTGTCTGCAGTCTGTAGTCTATAGTGTGGAGTCTGGAGTGTGGAGTCTGGAGTGCGGAGTCTGGAGTGTGGTGTCTGGAGTCTGTTGTCTATAGTGTGGAGTCTGGAGTGCGGAGTCTGGAGTGTGGTGTCTGGAGTCTGTAGTCTATAGTGTGGAGTCTGGAGTGCGGAGTCTGGAGTGTGGAGACTGGAGTCTGTAGTCTATAGTGTGAAGTCTGTACTCTATAGTGTGAAGTCTGTACTCTATAGTGTGGAATCTGGAGTGTGGAGTCTGGAGTCTGTAGTCTATAGTGTGGAGTCTGTAGTCTATAGTGTGGAATCTGGAGTGTGGAGTCTGGAGTCTATAGTGTGGAGTCTGAAGTGTGGAGTCTGGAGTGTGAGGTCTGGAGTCTGTAGTCTATAGTGTGGAGTCTGTACTCTATAGTGTTGAGTCTGTAGTGTGGAGTCTGGAGTGCGGAGTCTGGAGTGTGGAGTCTGTAGTCTATAGTGTGGAGTCTGGAGTGTGGAGTCTGGAGTGCGGAGTCTGGAGTGTGGTGTCTGGAGTCTGTAGTCTATAGTGTGGAGTCTGGAGTGCGGAGTCTGGAGTGCGGAGTCTGGAGTGCGGAGTCTGTAGTCTATAGTGTGGAGTCTGTAGTCTATAGTGTGGAGTCTGTAGTCTGTAGTGTGGAGTCTGGAGTCTGCAGTCTATAGTGTGGAGTCTGTAGTCTATAGTGTGGAATCTGGAGTGTGGAGTCTGGAGTCTATAGTGCAGAGTCTGGAGTGTGGAGTCTGTAGTCTATAGTGTGGAGTCTGGAGTGTGGAGTCTGGAGTGTGAAGTCTGGAGTCTGTAGTCTATAGTGTGGAGTCTGGAGTGCGGAGTCTGGAGTGTGGAGTCTGGAGTCTGTAGTTTATAGTGTGGAGTCTGGAGTGCGGAGTCTGGAGTGTGGAGTCTGAAGTGTGGTGTCTGGAGTCTGTTGTCTGGATTGTGGAGTCTGGAGTGCGGAGTCTGGAGTGTGGAGTCTGGAGTATGTAGTCTATAGTGTGGAGCCTGGAGTGTGGAGTCTGTTGTCTGGATTGTGGAGTCTGGAGTGTGGAGT
>NC_083466.1:26368328-26388328 GCF_030014155.1 Tachysurus vachellii | reverse complement strand
ATGTAGATTAGACATGTAGATTAGAGTATTTAGATATATTAAACAGATTAAATTTATTAAGGTAGATTAGGAAGAGATTAGATTAGATCTAGATTGAACAGGTAGATTAGATTGTTCTAGACAGATTAGGCAGCTTATAAATTATTTACATACAATTATTTACAAAAAATAAATAGCAATCCCTGGGCGATGAGCTGCATCTCAGATTAAGAGTTGGATTGTTCATTCGTTCTTTCTTTCTTTTTTTCTTGCTTTCCTTCCTTCTTTCTTTCCTTCCTTCTTTTTTCTTTCTTTCCTTCTTTCCGTTCTTCTTTCTTTCTTTTTTCCTCCCCTCTCTCTCCGATTCTTTCTTTTTTCATTCATTCATTCTTTCCTTTCTTTCTTTTTTCTTTTTTTCCTTTCTTTCTTTCTTTCTTTCTTTCTTTCTTTCTTTCTTTCTTTCTTTCTTCTTGTCCTCCCTCCCTCCCTCCCTTCATTTCCTTCTTTCAGACACACACAGACACAGAGGTATGAACTCTGACCCGGGGACAGTTCGGCGATATCCGCTCAGCTCCAGCACAGTGATGAAGCTGACAGCCAGCAGGAGCAGCAGGAGCAGCTTGGGCAGCCAGGACACTCGCAGGAACAGCGCCATGGTAACCGTGGCTACCACACACACCAGGAAGGCGTACTGCACCCCGTCGCAGGGCAGCTCCGGCATGGTGCGGTTAGCTCCACCCACTAGGTCTATGATCACTATAGAGGTGTTGGAGGTGGAGGCCCAGAGCCAGGGCATGCAGCCCACCTGGACAGGAAGCAGCTGTGACACACTCATCTGGACTTAAACACCACTTTACTCTCACCTCCTTATTTCACTTGGACAGATGAACTCATGAAATGGAACACAATATTATTTCTTTCGCCATTTATACTCCATTAATACATTTACATTTACAGCATTTGGCAGATGTATTAACAGCAACTATGCTATCACATACACCATCTTACACAACTGCTAATCGCTAACTGAAAATACAGCATCAGATTAGCTTTTACATTTTAAAAAATAGGTCAGTGTAAACGTGCTTAATATGTTTTATGATATAATGTTAAATTTAATTTTGATGTTGATGATGAAAACAAAGCCTTACCACACACGCCTGTGCCACAGAGTAGATTAGCAGCACTATTAGCACGCACAGGGCCGTGCGGATTTGAATGGTGAGGCACCCGGGAAAACACTATGACACACACACACACACACACACACACACACACAGAATTCAAATTCATAAATCCACATACTGTATAGCAATTACAAGCAGTGAACTCGATACAGACTTTATTCTGAACAAAATGAAATGATTAGCACAAATTGACTTTGAAGCATGTCATTGTTTCTCCTTTTAAATCATTATGAAGCTCTTAGATAACTCAAATTTACTCTAAATATTTGTCATTTTGTTCAAAGCTGACAAGATACATGCGCATGAATTTGTAAGATAAAGGTTATCTGGATAAAGTCGAGATGCCTGGATGAGATTTTAGCTGCTAACCAAAGTGCTAACAATCTAAATCATAGATGTGGACATCTCTAGGTTTTGCACACAAGCTATTAACATCCCAAATGAAAAACTAATAATTGAAACCATCTTGTTTTTAACTGGAAAAGATCTAAATTGTGGTAAATCCTTCTGTAGTTAGCCATGCATGAACTAGCAACTGAAAAAAAAAAACGACTTGCAGGGTAGTAAATCATGAAAGTTTCATAGTTTACCTGCACTCTAGTGACATGCAGGTACATGATACAAGCTACAAGGAAACAGATGCAGAAAACCAGCAACACCAACACTACTGTCCCCCTGAGGTTCAGCAAACAGAAAGAGAAAAAACGATCTGATGTTAACTGATAGGTTAGCATACACAAAGTATGTCATTAGCAAGAAAAATGGTATTTCCTCTAAACTTTGATGGCTGATCATCTGAGATTGAGAATGCTAGCAAACACTGTTCGGATTAGCTTAGCAGCCAAGGCAAGTGCTAAGAAAATATTGTAGATTTACTGTGGCATGATGAGAAGGTAGACAAAGCCTAACAAGGCAGCGAGGATTAGCGACAGCACCACGGCGCTGGTGAAGTGCTCGTCATGGATGAGGTGATACTGCGAAGAAAACAGAGATACTTTTAATAGTATCTGTATTCTGTGTGTGTGTGTCTGCTATCTCTAATCTTATTGGTCAGGAGTCTATAACAGCAGCTCTGACAGTAGTACAGGTACAGCTCACAAGTTTGTACGAATACAGTGTTGTTTAGATAGCAATAGCTTGGGAATACTGTATGGTGACTTTTTGTCTCCACATGTCAGGATGTTCTGTGTCACGTGTCTACCCCGCCCTTGTCCCTTCCTCCCCGCCTCTGCACACCTGTTCCTCATGTGTTAATTGTCATGTCTATTTAGCCGTAGCACGTTGCCTATGGCAGCGCAAAATCCTTGTCGTCTTTTGTCTCGTTCCTCATGTCGTTTGTCAGGTCCTTGTCCCTGTTTCATGTTTTTTAAGTTAATAATTTCAGTTTATTTTAGCTATCCTGCATTTGGGTCTGTTTTTATCCCCGCATCGCTGACAGCACAAGATGTTGTTTATTTAGCATTTATTTAGCATTTATTTAGCATTCCAGTGTCAGCACACTGTACCAGCCTTTATAGTTTGTTGTATTCTTATAGCTGCTGTAAATTCTGTGTAACATGAACATAGCAAACCTGTCTTGTAGCCATAAACAAATTAAAACCTTTGTAATAACTGGAACAGGAATAAAAGACTTCAGGATCAAGTTCAGGGTGATAACTGTAACTCTGCTTCATCACACTTCATCCTGAAGTGTTTTATTTCTTACTTCTTAAATCTTCCACTGAAACAATAAAACTGAAGTCACACTTTAAATATCAGGTAGAAAGTGAAAAAAAATCTTCTTACTGAAAGGATCTACGGAGTTAATGAGTAATTCACACCTGAGGCAAAGCTTTCAGCTGTTGCTGAGGAGATTTTTGGCTGAGGATGGTGTGTCAACATCTGAATACATGCTAGGACCTTTAAAGGAAGTAATCATTGCAGGTAAAAAGCTATTCCGTAGCATTTAAAGGCACCAATGTAACATACGGAGCCTGAGAATGAGGTGAAGGAAAGCGAGCAGTTTAGCCGATTTGGAGCTCCGCTTAAAATGACAATCGATTCAATCAGATTTCTGGCAGAATTTAGAAACGTATTCACAAATATTTGAGAGATGAAAATATTTGAATCAATCCGTGAAGCCGTTATTGTGAATCAACTCGGGTCATGGCCTTTTAGTCATTTCATATCTTTACACCCCTAGTAGAGAGGTTATGACAGTATAAACTGAAATAATATAAAAAGTTCAGCTGTTGCTGAGTCCACTTTTGTGAAATCTTGCTTTTTTGTTTACGTGTCTTCTTTGGAAAGAGGATGTTCTGGAAGGAGCACGTTAAGAAATAGTTTAAAAAAAAATAAATCTGACTCTCACTAAACCTTTCACATGCTGAATGATAGATTCTGTTGGAATTCGGTCCGTAATCAGAAACCGGCTGTCAAAATATCCGCCGTGCTCCAGCAATGCACTCGAAGTTCAGAAATATAATTCTGTTCAGGAAATGTTTACTGATATCCCGAGTGAGTTTGTGTGTTTGGAGTAAACAGGATTTCTGTTCTTTTCTCACTACAGTCGGAAATGTCACACATTTTTATGAATAACACGAATCAGAGATGATATGTAGAGATTAAAAATGCTTTCCCTTTATGTGATGTAAATGGAATACAGTGGTGTGAAAAAGTGTTTGCCCCCTTCCTTTATTTTATTTTATTTTTTTCATATTTGTCACACGTTAATGTTTCAGATAATCAAACAAATTTAAATATTAGTTAAAGATAACACAATTAAACACAACATGCAGTTTTTAAATGAAGGTTTTTATTATTAAGGGAAAACAAAATTCAAACCCACATGGCCCTGTGTGAAAAAGTGTTGCCCCTAAACCTAAAAACTGGTTAGTCCACTCTTAGCAGCAAAAACTGCAATCAAGCATTTGCGCTAATTAGCAATGAGTCTTTTACAGCACTGTGGAGGAATTTTGGTCCACTCATCTTTGCAGAATTGTTGTAATTCAGCCACATTAGATGGTTATGGAGCATGAACCGAATTTTTAAGGTCATACCACAGCATCTCAATAGGATTCAGGTCAGGACTTTGATCAGGCCACTCCAAAGTCTTCATTTTGTTTTTCTTCAGCCATTCAGAGGTGGACTTGCTGGTGTGTTTTAGATCATTGTACTGCTGCAGAAGCCGAGTTCACTTCAGCTTGAGGTCACGAACAGATGGCTGCATGTTGTCCTTCAGGATATTTTGATATACAGCAGAATTCATGGTTCCATTTATCACAGCAAGTCTTCCAGGTCCTGAAGCAGTAAAACAGCCCCAGACCATCACACAACCGCCACCATATTTTACTGTTGGTATGATGTTCTGTTTCTGAAATGCAGTGTTACTTTTATGCCAGATGTAATGGGACACACACCTTCCAAAAAGTTCAGCTTTTGTCTCAGAGTATTTTTTGTCTCAGAGTAAGTTCAGAGTATTTTCCCAAAAGTCTTGGGGATCATCAGGACGTTTTCTGGCGAATCTGAGACGAGCCTTTATGTTCTTTTTGCTCAGCAGCGGTTTTCGTCTTGGAACTCTGCCATGCAGGCTATTGTTGCAAAGTCTCTGTCTTATGGTGGCGTCATGAACACTGACCTTAACTGAGGCAAATGAGGCCTGCAGTTCTTTGGATGTTGTTGTGGGGTCTTTTCTGACATCTTGGATGAGTCGTCGCTGCGCTCTTGGTGTAATTTTGGTCAGCCGGTCACTCCTGGGAAGGTTCACCACTGTTCCATGTTTTCACCATTTGTGGATAATGGCTCTCACTGTGGTTCGTTGGAGCCCCAAAGCTTTAGAAATAGGCTTTATAACCTTTTCCAGACTGATAGATCTCAATGACTTTCTTTCTCATTTGTTCCTGAATTTCTTTGGCTCTCAGCATGATGTAGCTTTTGAGGATCTTTTGGTCTACTTCACTTTGTCAGTCAGGTCTTATTTAAGTGATTTCATGATTGTGAACAGGTGTGGCAGTAATCAGGCCTGTGTGTGGCTAGAGAACTTGAGTTCAGGTGTAATAACCCACAGTTAAGTTATGTTTTAACAGGGGGGCAAACACTTTTTCACACAGGGCCATGTGGGTTTGGATTTTGTTTTCCCTTAATAATAAAAACCCTCATTTACTTGTGTGATCTTTGACTAATATTTAAATTTGTTTCATCTAAACTTTAAAGTGTGACAAATGTGCAAAAAAAAATCCGGAAGGGGGCAAACACTTTTTCAAGCAACTGTACATCAGGACTTTTCTGACTCAGATGAGGATCTAATCTGAGGCTCTATAATGTTAATGTTTGGGAATTGTAGATGTGATGATAATGTAGCTCACCTTCTTTTCCCGCTCGGAGCACTTGTACATGAGCGTGAGGAAGTTTAAGTCAGTTGTGTCCGACTCTGTCTGACGCGCCTCGATCAGGCGGCCGATGTAGCGGTTGACCCTTGTGCCGGGGCTGCTCTGGGTCACATTGGCCGAAACCAAGGTCCGATTACGCAGCTTCTCCGGAGCCGATCGCAGAACTCTCCTCTGTGGACACAGGGCAGGACAGAAGTACTCTTATGATATTCTCAAGCTAAACAGATTTACAGCATGGCTTAATAATTACATGCCATCCTGGCTGTCTTTTTCTACAATGTTGGAAAAAATGTTTGCCATGCAAGATTCTGGAAACCGTGTCAGACCTTTTACTCCATCCAGGAGCTTGAATACGTTCTGTTATTAACATGTACCAAGAGATGAATAAGCAGAACCAGATAGAGCTGCAGATATTTTTGTTTAAAGAAAACAGAGCTAAAAATAAAGGAAAACCCTACTTCCTTCACATCAGGAAGCCTCCGCGATCAATACTGAGGCATATCAGCGGAAGTCTCCACTGAGAGAAAAGAGTGCACGCTAAAAAAGGTCATTCACAGCAGTGTGAGAGAACAAGAGAGGGAGAGAACACAGAAGAGAGACAGAGGTAATTATAGAGATGTACAAGAAGAGAGAGAGAGACATACAGACAGATGGAGAAGAAGAAGAAGAAGAAGAAGAAGAGAGAAGGTTGGATGTGTACTGCTGAGGAACATCACACTGGGGAGGCGGGTGAGAAAGAAAGAAAAGTGAAAGTGGGACGGTGCGAATGGAAACACATTCCTGTGATCCTGTGTGTGTGTGTGTGTGTGTGTGTGTGTGTGTGTGTGTGAGAGACCCACTACAGCTGATGGCTGCATTTGGACCAATGTATTTAAAATGATCTTAATGTAACGACAACCATAACAATAACGTAACTATATTATAACTGATACAACTACAACCTACTGTACAGTATTCATGAACATTGCTCTGATATAATCAATGTTACAACCCTTAACTTAACATAAAACAATAACATGACCGTAGTAACGGCCTTACAGTGAAGTCTTTAGCCTATTATAACCCTTACAATGATGAAAACATTCTTTATTGCCACTACAATAATAATGTATCTGTATTAAAACCATTAAAATGATTACGGGACCAAGTTATAACCGTTACAACGTTAAAGTTCATATTATATCTTTTAAATCCAAAACGTAACCGTATTATACTGTAACTGTTACAGAAATAATCTAACTGTTCTATTATCATTACCATGTTATAGATGCTTTAATGATAACCATTTTATAACCTTTTATGTTATACAACTAACTATATTATAACGGTTACACTGATAATGTAACTATATTATAATAATGTAATAATATATGTATATTTTAACTAAAACATAAGAGAAATATATCCGACATAATCGTAACCATAATGCAGCTGTAACCAGTAACCACACACACACACACACACAGTGTTTCATTACCTTGTCCCCATCCTCGCAGTTCATCACGTTGGAAAAGGGGATCTCAGCCTTGAACATCTTGCGGCAGTGCATGAGCTGCACCAGCAGGTAGCACACCGTTTTAAACTTCATCTTTTTGGCAGGTTTGATGTCGGAAAGGATCAATCCAGGAAAGATCTGAGAGTAAAGACAAACAGGAAACAGCACAAATCAGTACAAGCCTCATATGATGTTCAGGCTAAGAATCGTTGCTAGTACTATAGCTGACACTAAACCACCGTTGGTTCTGAAAGCAAGAGCGAATGAAGCAAATAAAGCAAAAAAACATTGTTAGCATTTTGTTGAAAAAGGAAATTATCCAGCACAACAAATCCAGCACACGGTGTTTAAACTTTATGGCTTATTAAGGAGCTTCTCACGTTTGTCTTTCTCTACGTTCCATACATCAGAATTCATGCTAAGAGGATTAGCTAAGAGGCTTGATAAGAGGACGCTTCTCAATTCCTACAAAAAGCTGCTTACACAAGTGTTATAGTTCATTTCCAGTCGTAACGGTATTGCGGGAGAGAATTGAAGAGATTTTTGAGAAACTCATTAACAATATAATATCTGTATCTTAGTTGTATTTCGATTACAGCATTAATGCTGGTTAAACATGATTTGACTAAGCACGTGAAGCAGATTGATCAGATTGAGGAACGTTCTTTCACCAGAGACGCCTCCAAATCCCACAAATCCTCAAATTCCCAAAGGACACACGCATTTAAAAGTAAGATTTTACACACACACACACACCTTTCTGCGGTGAGATGGCACTATAAAGAAGGTCTCGATGTCGTGTTTCTGCAGGAAGGCGTTCCTCTCTCGCCCATTTCCTGGCTCCACCTCGTAGTCACCGTTCAGGCAATCTAGCGTGGCGCGAGTAATGTGCACTTTCCTGTTTAGGCAACAGGAGAAAGTAGCACTTTAAAAGAAAAAAAAATTTCCCTGAAACCATTTGTGAGACGTATTTATTAATAACGTCCTGAGTGTAAACTTTTACTTTCCTAAGTTACCCATAATGACGTTCGACTAGCCACTGACAACGGTTTCAGTGTGATTTAGCCCTTAAGAGTTCGGCTCTTTAGTTCTTTAGTATCTCCAGATGTCTCTCCTCATCATCTGTACACTCTGGGCAAACAGATCAGCTTCCAAATCTTCAACGATAATGCAAATAGTGAGATCAACACCATAGCTCTCTTCATCTTCATAAAGAAAGCTAACTAGCCGAACCGAGTTTCTGCCATAAAGTTGTATAACTGGGATTTTGAGGACAGCGTTTGTCTCCACTCTCTACCCAAAATTGGGATCTGCATGAAACATGGTGGTGGTAGCATTTGTTTTTTTATCTGACACCACAGAATTTTTTTTTACTCCTATTAATAAAATTGTGCTTGAGCTAGCAATAAGAACTGCTAAACACCTCACAAATATAACAACATACAATACAAGCCAAAAAATTAGCACCAGAACCGCTAAACGCCTCACAAATATTTCAACATTATCAGTTATCCAGGGTGGAATTTTCCTTTACAGTCTCTCTCACTTTCTTTCTCTCTCACTCTCTTTCTCTCTGTCTCTTTCTTCCCGTACATACACCACAGAGCTGGAAGCAGAAACGACCGCAGTTCTAAGATAAAGGAAATGGGTTTTAAGCGATGTCCTATTAAGTCTTATCTAAATATATGAAGTGTTTTGTTATCCATTAGAGTAGATAGCTAACACTCTCGAATTAGCGTTAGCATATTAGATAACCGTTCTTCCAAAAGGCTTTGTTATTAACCACATCAATCATAAAACGCCGGCTCTCGCAGCAGCTCATAACTTATTCATACGCAATGAACGTTCGGAATTTGAGTCAGTACGAGTGTCGCTTCCGGAACGAGGACAGAAATTGCGATATGATGCCATTTTGCTTTCAAAACGATCCATAAATCAAGGATAAATCTCCTTGTAAATGTATTCAGGGATAATAAACATTCAGTTGGCTTCATTCCAATAAGATTTCCAGCTACTCCATTCGCACAGCTGAGGCATGATTTTGTTTATGATTTAAAAGAAATGGCTTTAACTGCATTGTTCTTGGTTCTTCTCTATATTATATATTGCGATCTCGACCTTTTTCCCTTGTGTTACAAGTGGCCACTCTGGTCGTATATGATATGATTCACGTTCACCAGTTGTGAAGAGATTATGATGAGAGTGTGATTAAGGCACTACAAAAATGTTAGCCTTCTCGTGATTTAAACAGATCACATATATTTCTATTCAGATTTGATATACTATGGAAAATTCTGCTGCTGTGATCAGCAAATGATTTGTTTCCTCAGAGTGACTCGAATGAATCGAATCAAATGAAGGAATCAGAATGAGTCAAGGAGCTGAACGATAAGGTTTGATGTAACAGCTCTGGAATTTTGTGGTTAGAAAACATCAAAGAAAATAAGCAAAGTACTTCTCATATTATTTGGAAATAATCTGACTCAATTTAGAATAAATACTTTAAAAAAATGCAATAAAAAAGTAATAATATCCTGTTTGATGACTTAATCATCAATGTAAAGAGGCAGTTGTCGATCTGAAAAAATCTAAATGATGAGATACTGTAAAATAATTTGATTCAAAGTCAGAATAATGAGATAGTGAATAGACTTTATTGTCTAGAGTCTATAGTACTGCTTAAAGCCCAAAACCCTGAAGCACAAGATAATATCTTGAAGTACTGAAGTCTTGTCAAGGTCATTTGTCTTGTACTAAGATATTAGACATTACATTACATAACAAGATATCATCTTGTTGACTAAGTAACATGTTATTTTACTCATTATGTTTACAAAAGTTTACAAACTTTTAAATTGGTGTACCGACTGGCCTTTCGGTTGTGCCGCAGCCCCGCCCCCAAAATATGCAAAATCAAAAAACTTTTTACAACATGGACATGTGACATATCAAAACACTCAGAACAATGAGAGGAACTTCCTCAGGAGTATTCAAATAACTTCACATGCTTGTCTCCACTTGCCTCCAAATGTTTTGGCACCCTATCTTTCTGCCCACTTGCCTCCAAAAGTAACACTGACCCTTATGTCCATTCGCCTCCAAAAAGCACCGGCCTTTGCGAATACTTGCCATGTCAAAGCCAACATCAAAGTTTGTCTGGACGAACTTTACAAATCTAGTTTATTTTGTTATTCCTGGTTTAAAGCCTTTATCTTAATATTTTGACTTTGTATCTCATTCTTTGTCATTGTTTTACGTTTTACATTTACGGCATTTGGCAGACGCCAGCAACTTACATTTATCTCATTCATACAGCTGAGCAATTGAGAGTTAATGGCCTTTCTCAGGGGAAGAACTTATGACCTTCAATCAGTACTGAACTACCACTTCCCTTTTTTATACTATCTCATTGTTTTAGAACGTTTATACTTAGTCTCTCTGTAAATTAAAAATAATGAGATCAAGATGTCAAAAACACTGAGATACTGTCCAAATAATGACGTAATAAGCCAAAACGATGAGATAATACAGTATCTTGAAATATGTTACTAAGTCAAAATGAATGAGATACTATTTTGAAATAAAAAGTTCTGTTTTTGTTGTGAATAATGAATGTTTAGAAAACATCACCTCATACAGAAATCCTGTGTCGTTTAAAACCAAAAGTTTATTGGAATAATAATCATTTCATACGTAAGACCATAATCAATTAGGTGTAGAAAATTCTAATATTATAAGCTGACAGTACAGTCTTACAGGATTGAAACCCACTAAAGGCAAATAAAAAATGTTTTTTGATTGACCTGATTAGCATTTATTAACATAATGTAATTACATTCAGTGGTGCTGCACACTGTGTGAGTGTAACATCATCAAGCTTTAATGAAAAGGTGACGAGAGTGAAAATTTAACAGCAATGTCTTCAAAGGCATAGCAAATAATTTGGTACAAAACTGTGTGCATGTCTGTGTGTGTGATGATACATTCTGCACTCTTACCCAGGTAGCCCTCCAGCCTCCATCACGTTGGCCAGGGTCACGTCATTGGACCAGACATCATACTGCCACTTCCTGAGCCCCAGAACACCGCAGAGCACACGACCCGTGTGTAAACCCACACGCATGTTCAGGTTCACCTCCGTCGCCTCCGCCACTGACCTACATCAAAACATAGGACCTCATTGAAGCTTCTGAGTTGCCTTGTGTGTGTGGACAAACATCTGGGTTCCAACCTAATGTCATGTTACCCAAGTTTGTGAATCATGCGATTCATCCGTTCATCTTCTGTACCATATATCCTACAGTATATGGGGTCACAGAGAACCTAGAGTCTACAAGACATCATTGAACTAGAGAGGAAACCATAGAACCCATTTACATTTACAGCATTTATTAGATGCCCTTATCCAGAACGACTTACATTTTTATCTCATGTTATACAACTGAGGGTAGAGGCCCCGCAGCGTCAGCCTGGTAGACATGGTAATTGAACTCACAACCTTCCAATTGGTAGTCCAGCACCTTAACCACTAGGCTACCACATCCCTCAGATGTTGTACTGGAGGAAACCCGGAGGAACCCGGAGGAAAACACCCACGCATCATTATGAGCATCAGTCTAGTGATCTAAAGTATATATATATATATATATATATATATATATATATATATATATATATATATATATATATATATATATATATATATATATAATCGTCCATGCTGTATGTGTGTTATATGAACCATCCACAAAGCACAACATCTCTGATCAACATTCCATCAGCCACAGGTGAGTCAGTTATCTACAGACCTTGTGGCAGGGGAACATCCAGATGCTAAAGCATTACCTGTGCTGTTTAGATAAGCAGGAGCTGTTTGCAGGAGAGGAGAAGACAGGAACTGGGGTAAAATTTTGTAATCGGACATCATGGTCAGTTTGTGCCGTTGTTAAATGTCTCAGCAAATGTCTCACACACACACATGACTCATTTCTATAAGTGATCACCATTAAGCAGACATTTTTCTCCATTGTGTGATGATGTTGAAGAAGAAGAAAAAGAAGAAGAAGAAGAAGAAGAAGAAGAAGAAGAAGAAGAAGAAGAAGAAGAAGAAGAAGAAGTAAAATACCTGGAGTTACAACCACTGGTAAAAATAGTAAGGAATGCAATAAACATTCTGTGGAAATTGCTCTAAATGACAGAAGTATAAAAAGTCATTAGATGTATCCCTTCTCTCTGTATTCCTCCTCCCTCTGAGCTGGTGTTCATACACGTGTGTATGGTAAAGCGAGATAAGCCACAGAGACGCTCCAGTGCTCACACGTCTCTCCTCTCTCCCCTTTTTTTTTCATGCGCACTGATTTGTGTGGCTTCCGGGAAAGAAGAGTGCACTCGTCTGAAGAGATTTCACATCTCTAGGGACTTTAAGCTGGATGAACGAAAGGCGTATCGCAAACAAGTGTGGAACGGTTTTGTTGACACGTTAGTACACTTCATTTAAATAAATCTGTTTAAATAAAACCCTGAACGGCGTTAACATGCAGCTCTCGTTAGAGCCGAATCTGTAATTGTGTTTATAGTAACCGATTTTATGTGCAGCTTACAACAATATTCAAGGACTGAGATGAACGAGATGAATCGATTCAGTTGAGTCAATTAATGTAAAGACTCAGTAAATTTTTACCAGCACACTGAAATCGACTGATGGGACATTTTTAATCAGTATAAACAAGCTAATTATTTTATCACTGCAAGTCACCCATAGTATTAGTCAGGACAGTGTTGGGTTTCTGTAAATAGAGTATCATTTATCTGAGTTTAGTTGCTGAGCAGGGAGATGAGAAAGGGGGCGGGGCTTGAGCTTCCAGCTATGCAATGAGGGCACAACGGCAACATAGTTCTATTCTGCAAATGTGAAATGACTGTCAGATTCTTTTTAAAAATGACTTCAGGGAATCAGGATGATTTTTTCTAGTCACCCGACTACAGCTAGGATAATAAAGCAAAATATGCACGAGCAAATAATTCTCCCTCGGAGTGTGGAGCAGAAGGCTGTTGACAGAAAAGGACGCTCAGCAGCGAAGCGGAGCAGGATGGGAGATTTCCATCTGCTCAGCTTCCCTCTCTCGCATGCTCAGCATTCGAATTAAGCAAACATGCAAAACAATGGAATGTAAACAGAAGCTCTGCGAGTTTCAGTGTTCAGTGTTCAGGGACCGGGTTCCCTTCCTGAATTCCCCTCTGGAACCGCAGCGAAGAGATACCATGACACCAAACACCACACACACACACACACACATACACATAACAGCTTAGTTTAGAAAGGTTCTGTAGGGATCAAGACACTTTGCTCACCCACTGATTCCTTAATACTTTTTCATCACGCAGAGAAAACAAAGTAGCAGATCGTTCAGCAGGAGAAAAGTGAACTTAAATAGGTTCTGGTAGCTGCTCAAGACATCTCAAGACCTTTTGGTCCTCAGAGGGCACAGAGGGAGCTAACATTTTTTTTTCTTTCATTTCAAATTCGTTTCCTCATGCCTGCTCTTTAGAGATAAATGTTAGAGATGATTTTTTTATTCTGTTCCTATATTTCTGTAAAGCTGCTTTGAGACAATGTCAGTTGTTAAAAGTGCTAGATAAACAAAGTGAATTAAATTCAACACAAATATACACAAACGTATCTATTTTATGTAAGTGTATATAAATGTATATAAACACACATATGCAGACACAGGGGCGGTTCTAGAGGCGGGGCCACAGGGGCCCTGGCCCCTGCTGAAATCTGATTGGCCCCTGATTGACCCCCGTTCCAACGAGAATTGTCAACGAGAAGAGCAACCGGAGAATTTTTCACAACGATCACGGATGCAATTCCACACCCAAACAATTGGCGGCACTCGAGCGTTTGAAAAAGTAATGACTGCCGAAATGTATTTGCACCGTACTGAATAAATTATTTTGCGTGCTTGAATGTACCCTGTACTTGGCCCCTGAATGTAACATGTGGCCCCTTAATGGCCCCTGTTACAGAAAAATCCTAGAACCGCCACTGCACACACACAATGTGGGTGTGTCCAGAGACGAGACAAAGTAAAGAAACGAGAGGGATGTGTTTAATGTATAAGGTGTTGGTCTGATAAATATGAAGGAAATTTCTGTTACTGTGATCTGCAAATGCTTTGTTTCCTCAGAATGACTCGGATGAATCGAATCGAATGAACGAATTAAAATGAGTCAAGGAGTTGATAAGGATGTAAGTTTCTGCAAACATGGAGCACACGGCATATCTCTGATATGATGCAGATACACGCAAACGCCAAATCTCCCTCTGGAATGATTCAAGGAAACTGATTGGCTGTCAAGTGAAAGGTTGGTTGCTCCACCCAGTGGGTTATAATAGGAAAGAAAAAGAGAAGAAATAAATTGATGGATGAGAAATTACTGATGTAGATACTGTTGGTGCATGTTACCCCCACCCCCCTCTTTCTCACACACACACGCACACTCAAACACACAAACACACACACAGACACAAACACACACACACACACACGCGCACACACACACACGCACACTCAAACACACAAACACACACACAGACACAAACACACACACACATGCGCACACACACACACACACGCACACTCAAACACACAAACACACACAGACACAAACACACACACACATGCACGCACACGCACACGCAAACACACAAACACACACACAGACACAAACACACACTCCTTACTACCGTTTCTACTTGCCAATCAGCTGCTTAGTATTAATAAGAAGCTTTATTACACATTAGCCATGACCACTTACACACACTCTCTCTCTCTCTCTCTCTCTCACACACACACACACACACACACACACATCTTACTGCTGTTTCTATGAGCCAATCAGCTCTTTAGGATTAATATTAACCACTTACATCCTCCCCCCCTCCTCTGTACCAAACCGGTTCAACTATGAGATTTCTCACTGAAAATATCCATACAGTCGTTTTCCTCATCCAAATCATTCTTAAAATCCTCCAGCTAGCCTGTCAAGTTAAAAATCTTTAATACTCAGCACACTGGACAGTGTATATGAAGTAGTATGTGTGTGTGTGTGTGTGTGTGTGTGTGAGCAGTCAGTTAAGGAATAAAGCAAAGGAACATCAACTCACGTTATGGTGTCGATCATATCGAGCCCCATCTCCACGCAGCAGTGAGCGTGGTCAGTTTTGGGCTGCGTCAGTCCTGACACACAGTAGTAGCAGTCACCCAGAATCTTAATGCGCCTGCAGTGGTTCTCCTGTCCATCACACACGGGGCCAGAGAAAAGGATTAATGCTCTTCTGCTTCATTTTATACAATGTTTACCTCATCACAACGTCCTGAAATTGTAACTACTTTAAACGTTTCATGTAGAAATTATGACAAAATAAAGAGGAATAAAATTTTCAGTGTTGTAAAAGGTATTTATTTGGCTTCAGATTGTTTATTTTTTGTTTTTAATGTAGAATCTCAGAAAATAGTGGATTGACTGATTGATAATATATTCTTTAAACATAAATATTTATTTGTCTATTTGTTTGTTTGAGTATTTATTTATATCATTATTTTTTTTGTTCAACTCATGTTTGTTTGTTTATTTATTTGCTTATATGTATTTATAACATATGCTTCAAAAATAAATATTTATTTCTTTGTTTTTTCTTCAAAAATAAATATTTATTTCTTTGTCTGTTTATTTTTGTATTTCTTTATTTCTTGCTTATTTATATCATTTGCTTCAAACACAAATAATCTTTCTTTGCTTGTTTATTCTTTTGCTTGTTTGTATCATTTGGTTTATATTCATTGACCCAAACTTGCACCCAAAAGCTGATCAGATTCGTAAGTTTGTGGCCAGAGAAATGAAACACTCAGTAACCCATGAGCGAAGTGAAGTAGGATAAGACTAGTCAGCTCCTAATTTCCTTATGTTCTTTATTTCTTCATGTCAGACTTATAGCTGAGTGACAAATTAAAGGAAAATACAGGAGGGTCTGATTAGCAATGGGGGGGCATTTACTTTTTCAACAATCTGTTTACTGACATGATTTGGTTTGACTTTAGAGTGAAGCAAAGCAATACGTTTTTTTCTTTCCTTTCAAAGATCTCTTTGATTCCAAAGATCTCCTTTGATGATGTAACAGTTCTATATCTGGAGAGGCGGAGTCTCTTCTTGGTTGACTCCACCCCTTTCTGACTCACAGGGAATTTGTATTGCCTACAGCAGCAGGACACATTTAGTATTTTATTCCTTGCATACATCCCGTAGATTTGATTCATTTCCTAAACAACTCGTGGTGTTGGTGCACAGTTTCTTTGCTGAAAGGTTTTCTCTGATGTGTAACGACTCACAAACCCCACACACAAACACCCCCCCACACACACACACACTTAAGTTGGTTTACGAGGGTTTTAATAAAGTGAGGTAAATCCAAACACACCTCTACACTAACATTATTGACTGCTACACATTTCTCCAGGTTCTGAGCTATTGAAGGGCAGCGAGAAGGACGCACACACGCACACACACACACACACACACACACGCACACACACACACACAGAGGCTAAACTGGGTTATTTAATGACTTCATTTAATTTCCAGTGCTACTGTGTGTGTGCATGTGTGTGTGTGTGTGTGTGTGTGTGTGTGTGTGTGTGCGCGCGCGCGCTTGTGTGTTTGTGTGTGTGTGTGTGTGTGCGTGTGTGCATGAGAACATTCATGGGCTTAGAGTGTCAAGAGCTCACAATCTCATCAACATGCTTGCTGTTGTCTGACACACAGGCCTTTGTTGTCGATTCACGCAACTGTGTGTGTGTGTATGTGTGTGTGTGTGTGTGTGTTGCGGCTGGGCAAGTTAAACTGTCCATGAAATTGAATGAGCATCGTAGATCCGATCAATCCTGAGGTTTTTTCATGCATCTGATCAGCTCCTGCAACACATTTGCTGTACGTTTTACACCTTGTACTGTCTAGAAATTGCACACGTGAATCAAACACGTGAAATTCCTGAGGAATAAGTGATCACATCAAAGAGAATTATTTCTGTGAGAATATCACATTCTCTGTGTGTGAACATTTGACTTGAGAAAACAGGTCATTCATTTCATTGTGTTGGTGTAGTGTTAATGGTATAGTGTTAATGGTGTCAATGGTGTAGTGTTGATGGTGTAGTTTTAATGGTGTAGTGTTAATGGTGTAGAATTAATGGTATAGTGTTAATGGTGTCAATAGTGTAGCGTCGATTGTGTAGTGTCGATGGTGTAGTGTTAATGGTGTAGTGTTAATGGTGTCAATAGTGTAGTGTCGATGGTGTAGTGTTAATGGTGTAGTGTTAATGGTGTCAATAGTGTAGCGTCGATGGTGTAGTGTTGATGGTGTAGTGTCGATGGTGTAGTGTTAATGGTGTAGTGTTAATGGTGTCAATAGTGTAGCGTCGATGGTGTAGTGTTAATGGTGTCAATAGTGTAGTGTCGATGGTGTAGTGTCGATGGTGTAGTGTTAATGGTGTCAATAGTGTAGCGTCGATGGTGTAGTGTTAATGGTGTAGTGTTAATGGTGTAGTGTTAATGGTGTCAATAGTGTAGCATCGATGGTGTAGTGTTAATGGTGTAGTGTTAATGGTGTCAATAGTGTAGCGTCGATGGTGTAGTGTTAATGGTGTCAATAGTGCAGCGTCGATGGTGTAGTGTTAATGGTGTAGTGTTAATGGTGTCAATAGTGTAGAGTCGATGGCGTAGTGTTAATGGTGTAGTGTTGGTGTCAATAGTGCAGCGTCGATGGTGTAGTGTCGATGGTGTCAATAGTGTAGTGTCGATGGTGTAGTGTCGATGCTGTAGTGTTAATGGTGTAGTGTTAATGGTGTAGTGTTAATGGTGTAGTGTTGATGGTGTAGTGTTAACAGTGTTGATGGTGGTGTCGATGGTGTAGTGTTAATGGTGTAGTGTTAATGGTGTTGATGGTGGTGTCGATGGTGTAGTGTTAATGGTGTTGATGGTGGTGTTGATGGTGTAGTGTTAATGGTGTAGTGTTAATAGTGTTGATGGTGGTGTTAATGGTGTAGTGTTAATGGTGTTTATGGTGGTGTCGATGGTGTAGTGTTAATGGTGTTGATGGTGGTGTCGATGGTGTAGTGTTAATGATGTTGATGGTGGTGTCGATGATGTAGTGTTAATGGTGTTGATGGTGGTGTCGATGGTGTAGTGTTAATGGTGTAGTGTTAATGGTGTTGATGGTGGTGTCGATGGTGTAGTGTTAATGGTGTAGTGTTAATGGTGTAGTGTTAATGGTGTTGATGGTGGTGTCGATGGTGTAGTGTTAATGGTGTGGTGTTAATGGTGTAGTGTTAATGGTGTTGATGGTGGTGTCGATGGTGTAGTGTTAATGGTGTAGTGTTAATGGTGTTGATGGTGGTGTCGATGGTGTAGTGTTAATGGTGTAGTGTTAATGGTGTTGATGGTGGTGTCGATGGTGTAGTGTTAATGGTGTAGTGTTAATGGTGTTGATGGTGGTGTCGATGGTGTAGTGTTAATGGTGTAGTGTTAATGGTGTTGATGGTGGTGTTGATGGTGTAGTGTTAATGGTGTTGATGGTGGTGTTGATGGTGTAGTGTTAATGGTGTAGTGTTAATAGTGTTGATGGTGGTGTTAATGGTGTAGTGTTAATGGTGTTTATGGTGGTGTCGATGGTGTAGTGTTAATGGTGTTGATGGTGGTGTCGATGGTGTAGTGTTAATGGTGTAGTGTTAATGGTGTTGATGGTGGTGTCGATGGTGTAGTGTTAATGGTGTAGTGTTAATGGTGTAGTCTTAATGGTGTTGATGGTGGTGTCGATGGTGTAGTGTTAATGGTGTGGTGTTAATGGTGTAGTGTTAATGGTGTTGATGGTGGTGTCGATGGTGTAGTGTTAATGGTGTAGTGTTAATGGTGTTGATGGTGGTGTCGATGGTGTAGTGTTAATGGTGTAGTGTTAATGGTGTTGATGGTGGTGTCGATGGTGTAGTGTTAATGGTGTAGTGTTAATGGTGTTGATGGTGGTGTCGATGGTGTAGTGTTAATGGTGTAGTGTTAATGGTGTTGATGGTGGTGTCGATGGTGTAGTGTTAATGGTGTAGTGTTAATGGTGTAGTGTTAATGGTGTTGATGGTGGTGTCGATGGTGTAGTGTTAATGGTGTAGTGTTAATGGTGTAGTGTTAATGGTGTTGATGGTGGTGTCGATGGTGTAGTGTTAATGGTGTGGTGTTAATGGTGTAGTGTTAATGGTGTTGATGGTGGTGTCGATGGTGTAGTGTTAATGGTGTGGTGTTAATGGTGTAGTGTTAATGGTGTTGATGGTGGTGTTGATGGTGTAGTGTTAATGGTGTAGTGTTAATGGTGTAGTGTTAATGGTGTTGATGGTGGTGTCGATGGTGTAGTGTTAATGGTGTAGTGTTAATGGTGTAGTGTTAATGGTGTTGATGGTGGTGTCGATGGTGTAGTGTTAATGGTGTAGTGTTAATGGTGTAGTGTTAATGGTGTTGATGGTGGTGTCGATGGTGTAGTGTTAATGGTGTAGTGTTAATGGTGTAGTGTTAATGGTGTTGATGGTGGTGTCGATGGTGTAGTGTTAATGGTGTAGTGTTAATGGTGTAGTGTTAATGGTGTTGATGGTGGTGTCGATGGTGTAGTGTTAATGGTGTAGTGTTAATGGTGTAGTGTTAATGGTGTTGATGGTGGTGTCGATGGTGTAGTGTTAATGGTGTGGTGTTAATGGTGTAGTGTTAATGGTGTTGATGGTGGTGTCGATGGTGTAGTGTTAATGGTGTAGTGTTAATGGTGTTGATGGTGGTGTTGATGGTGTAGTGTTAATGGTGTAGTGTTAATGGTGTAGTGTTAATGGTGTAGTGTTAATGGTGTTGATGGTGGTGTTGATGGTGTAGTGTTAATGGTGTA
>NC_083466.1:26310828-26365828 GCF_030014155.1 Tachysurus vachellii | reverse complement strand
AGAATGTTACTGAGTATTAAATGTTCAGCACACAAGTGTGTGTGTGTGTGTTCAATGTATACAGAATGTTACTGAGTATTAAATGTTCAGCACACAAGTGTGTGTGTGTGTGTGTGTGTGTGTGTGTGTGTGTGTGTGTGTGTGTGTGTGTGTTCGATGTATACAGAATGTTACTGAGTATTAAATGTTCAGCACACAAGTGTGTGTGTGTGTGTGTGTGTGTGTGTGTGTGTGTGTGTTCAATGTATACAGAATGTTACTGAGTATTAAATGTTCAGCACACAAGTGTGTGTGTGTGTGTTCAATGTATACAGAATGTTACTGAGTATTAAATGTTCAGCACACAAGTGTGTGTGTGTGTGTGTGTGTGTGTGTGTGTGTGTGTGTGTGTGTTCGATGTATACAGAATGTTACTGAGTATTAAATGTTCAGCACACGTGTGTGTGTGTGTGTGTGTGTGTGTGTGTTTAATGTATACAGAATGTTACTGAGTATTAAATGTTCAGCACACAAGTGTGTGTGTGTGTGTGTGTGTGTTCAATGTATACAGAATGTTACTGAATATTAAATGTTCAGCACACAAGTGTGTGTGTGTGTGTGTGTGTGTGTGTTTAATGTATTATACAGAATGTTACTGAGTATTAAATGTTCAGCACACAAGTGTGTGTGTGTGTGTGTGTGTGTGTGTGTGTTCAATGTATACAGAATGTTACTGAGTATTAAATGTTCAGCACACAAGTGTGTGTGTGTGTGTTCAATGTATACAGAATGTTACTGAGTATTAAATGTTCAGCACACAAGTGTGTGTGTGTGTGTGTGTTCAATGTGTACAGAATGTTACTGAGTATTAAATGTTCAGCACACGTGTGTGTGTGTGTGTGTGTGTGTGTGTGTGTGTGTGTGTGTGTGTTCAATGTATACAGAATGTTACTGAGTATTAAATGTTCAGCACACGTGTGTGTGTGTGTGTGTGTGTGTGTGTGTGTGTGTGTGTGTGTGTGTTCAATGTATACAGAATGTTACTGAGTATTAAATGTTCAGCACACAGCAGTGCAGCAGGACACACAGCTTATGTTCGGTCCTGCGATCAGGTCACTGTGTGAACATCACTGACATGATATGAGCAGAACTCACAGCACATCATCAGATACCAAGCAGAACCTCCCTGCTTTAAACTCACACCTGTCTGAACTCACAGATGACTGAAATCAGGTGTGTTATAGCAGGAAACCGCTCGAGCGCTCCAGGCGTCCTGTAAGGCTGGAACTGTACTGAGTATGAGCAGCGTGTGCGTTTTCTCTTTAGTCACACTCCAGCCGTTTGTACCATCTGAAGCTTTCATGTCTCACTACTGAAACGTTCGGTAATGTCTGGTGCAGGACACAATCATTCACAAGGAGTTCACATTTCAATCCTACACCGCCATTAAAATAGGTACAGCTCAAGGTACAAGTCTAGTTACAGCAAAATCAATGCAGAGTCTCAATCTCAGTGACATTTACAACATGGAATTTCAGCTTTTTTCGTATCATTGGAGTCGTATCAGTCGGTTAGATGTTGCTGAAGCGTGCATCAGAAAAGCTAAATTAATAAGAAAAATAAAACAGTTACATAGTGTAAGAGGCTTTGATGCAAAATGGACACGAATCCAACTTGTGTGTTGGGAAAATAAATCAGATATTTCAGTGCCTGGACCATTATAATAATGTTAGCAATGTTAGTACGAACGAGCTGAACTCCAATACAAAGTCGTAATTTCGAGTGGGATTTTCAGTAAACATCCTGAACCCGAACGGTTCCTCGTCTCAGAAGCCGATCTCAGTTATTTTCACTTACAATGTGTTTTGTTCATGAGGCAATCGACCTGATGCACACTTCATTTTCTAGAAGTTGAGTAAAACCTTGCTGTATTACGTGATTACGTACATTCCGACTTCCCAGATGAACACGCTGACAGATCGGTGGGGTGAAGAGACAGTAAGTTAACTACAATTAGGATGAGGATGATGTTTATAATTAAATTAAAATAAATGAATCATTCCAGCAACTTCTGATAGAACTTCACCTGTAGTTCAGAAAAATGGCTCCACACACACACACACACATACAGAATTTATCCATTTTTGCAGAAACAACAGGTTTCAAACGCAACTAAATATCCACTAACTGACTAAAAAAAGGTCCGCAATAAAAGATGTAAATGTTAAAAAAAAAAAATAAAAAAAAAAAAGCCAAAACATGTCCAAACCAGAAGATAAGCGTTAGTCTCGGAGAGTGTTCGACAGTCCCAGACGACCAAGCAGCCATTAATCTCAATTACACCCTGTTGTCTGAGCCAATCCTCCAGGACCAACATGCAAACACATTACAGTATGTGAGAGGCAGAAGAGGCACAAATGCAGACATGTAGGTCCATATCTCACTCTGATGACACCTACATCCAGTAGTTTTAGAAAGTTTATCTGTTTAAATTGATCTGGAAACTGAGACGTCCCTTTAATCTGGTGGTAGAATCTACGGAGCTCCTGTACACACACACCTGAAGAGACACTTCGGATCGGTCCATATGGATGACTTACTGGAGGTTTTGTCCACACGAGTTGCTTTAGCACCAAACTGTATCTTCTTTTAAGAGGCACGTGCGACTCGCGTATTGTATGCTAATGTGATTAATCGGAATTTTCTATCAAGCCAAAGCAGCCACAAATCGTCGCTGTCAGGCGGAAACCTCGTATGTCCAAATTTTGTCAATTTCATATTTTTTCACATATTGATGCTATTGGTCAGTCCCCACGTGGGTCTGTTATTTTTACAAGTTATTAACCAATCTAAAGTCTTGAAAATAGCTTGAGCGCAAATCTCATAACTCCATTGGACACTTCAACTGTCCACCTCTTCCTCACTCCGCAGGAGAGCTTCGCGGCATATTTCTCCTCAAGAAGAGTCGCAACGAATCGACACGTCTTCTGAGGTAAATGTCTTCAAAACACTGGGCTCAAAGAAAAAAAAATCTTGACCCCCGCTAGTTCTGGTGCTCGTCTGAGGACAAGAATTTAGCGCAAGACAATCCACTGCAACGCGGACTAAACCCTGTGCACTGCAGATAAGGTACGGTTTTGGAGATACGAGGATTCCGTCTGACAGCGACGATATATTAGGTTTTGAGCAATGTATTAGCATTAATATATGATATTTTGTGAACATCTTACAGGGACATGGTTGGTGGGGACGGTGGGGACGATGGGGACCTTGGGGATGCTAGGAATTGTGGGGACGGTGGAGATGGTGTGGACAATGGGAACAGTAGCGAGTGAGGATGGTAGGGATGCTGGAAACCATGGGGAGGGTGTATACTGTAGGGATGGTGGGGACCTTGGGGATGATAGTTTAGTGCTGTTTTCACTCTTTCTAAAAGACTTTAAAAAAATACCTTTATTCAGTATTACTCCTTTGGTTTCCCTTAAACAATTTAAACCAACTAGTACGATAATAAACAATGTTCCCTGTGTCCACTTGTCCTGTCTATTCAGACCCAAAAGATTAATCAAGATTCACTCAAATACCAAGTATTTACATTTCAACAAGATATATTTAACACAAACATTCCAGTAAAACCTTGTGCTCGTCTCCTCGCTTTCGGTCTCTCGTACGTCCACTTAGACTCCTCCCCTTACACTGTGACCTCTACAGGGGATTGGATAATCAAAATAAATTAATGTAGGCTTCATGTTCTTTATTTAACACTTTGCAGTGGCGAAATAAACAATATTTCATTACAATATAATAGAGAATATGCATTTTAACATATCGTACTATATAAACAAAATAGAAAATAAACAACATCACAGCCATCACACAAGATTACACTAGGTACGGCGGGGATAGTGGGGATGATGGAAATTTCATTTATGGTATTTGACAGACACCCTTATCCAGAGCGACTTCCATTTTGTCTAAAGGCAGACCTGGGATTTGAACTCACAGCCTCCCTACTGGTAATACAACACCTTAGCCACTAGGTGTGGATGCTGGAAACCATGGGGATGGTGGGGACAGTAAGGACAGTGAGGATGGTGAAGACATTTGGGACTTTAGGGCTGCTGGGAATGGTGGGGACAATGGAGATTATGGGGATACTGGGAATAACGGGAACTGTCGGGATGATGATGATAGTAGGGACAATAGGGATGATGTGGATGGTGGGGACATTAGGGACATGCTGTAATTTTTACCAAAAAAAAAACCCAGTTTATGATTTTTATATGGTATTTCTGTAAGGCAACATTTATGCAACATTTAAGGAAGGAGTATCCAGTGTGAGTGAGAATTGAAGTCAAAGAAAATTTGGGTATGAAAGAGGTTTTGTTTCACTGTTAACAAACAGCATTATATTTCTTTTCTTTATTTAGACTATTTATAGCTGCTATGATGTATGTGATAACAGGAACTAACTTGTTTCATTGTTCCAAGTGTAACTCTGAACAACATAAATGTTAAACTTTCATATATAATGTGATACATTTAGTGTATTAATGTAATGCTTATTGTATTCTGGTGTCTATGGAAACGTTCTTTCACCACCTGCTTTGGATTTATACCAGCATTAACAGGATTAGCACAAGCGCTAGTAGAAGCTTAATGGCTAATCGGGAACGACAACACAAAGCAAAATGTTCAACATTCTACTGAGCATCCAGGTCCAGAACATCCTTGATATATCCAGAAGAAGAAAAAGCTCCTAGATTCTAAATTTTGGGTTGTGGATGTCAATGATGATCAAAAATAGGTCAGCTTACTAGCTTGGTGGAGATGGGAAACATCTGAAGGATTTGTTTACCTCAGGAAGTGAAAGAGTGTGAAAGCAAGCGACAGAATATAAACTGGATAATGACAGAAAAAACAGGCAACTCTGCTAAGGCAAAAACAGTTCGAAAATAGGGGGAAAAGCAATATTGAAAAATGACGTATTTTTCACATGAATTCTCAGGATTTTCAGTTTCTGTCCTGTTCATTATGTAGTGAAAGTTAGGAAATGCATGGTGAGACTTTCTCCAGTACTAAAGCCTCATTTGGGACCTGATGCAATAGCACAACAGCTGCTCTACCATGAGCGCAGATAGCATGATAAATGGATAGATTCTGTGTGTTTCATAATTTAACAATAGAAAGTTAAAGAAAGTTGCCGTGTCTTAACTCTGGCCGAATATTAATCTTTGTTGATTCACTCTGTTTTTTTTTTTCCACAAATATACTTCCTGTTGTCTGTAACACCTTTCCTGAATCACTCTGAACCGATGGCTGGTCTATATTACAAGTAGCTTTGTGGTTACTCTTTTTTGAGGGTTTGTTAATCCTGGTAATTACATTTACATGACTTATAAAAGGGTCTAGAAATAGCATAAAACAACAGCCCTGTTAGAGGGGTGTTATTATGAAGGATAATACAGCAAAAGAACATTGTGTATGCATGTCTAATATAGAATAGGTGAGAAAGAAGTAGTCTTTATCTGCCACTTATACAGTAGATTACAGAACAGAGGAATTATTTTCTTTGCATGCTCCATGTTAGGAAATTGGAGTCAGAGCACAGGGTCAGCAAATGATAGAGGGCCCCTGGTTAAGGGCCTTGTTCAAGTGCCCAATAGTGGCAGCTTGGATGTTCCAACCACTGACCTCCTGATCAACAATCCAGAATCTTTTGCTCCAGGGAGAAAATGAGTGTCATCAGCATAGCAGTGCTATGAAAGCCGTGTAACAATGTATACTTATATCTATAAAAATGTGAGGAGTTAAAAAAAAATGGAACAGAAGAAGATCTAGCACAGAGCCTTGTGGGACTCCAGTGATGAGTCTGCATGGAGGAATAAAGATTTTTTTCTATGTCACTTTTATGACAAACACTTCAGTCAGAAAGCAATCCACCCGGTCCACCCTAGGCCTGAGCTTAAAGATGAGCTAGAGAGTCTTTGTGACTCTGATTTATTATCTGATGGAGCTGAACAACCACAACAAGTTTCTGTGGAGTGTGCCACCTTGAAGCAAGCATTATTTTGGCTGAGAAATAGAGACAGCTAATTAAAGTGAGGAGTTGAATGTTGCCCATGACTTTGCTGCCTTATTTACATTTATGGCATTTGGAAGAGAACGATGTACAAAAGTGCTTTGAACTCTCTATCAGTGAATACATCAATACATGAAAACGTGTTATGGAACTATTTACAATGAGTGTGATTAAGGGGAGGAGGTCTTGAGAGGTTTGCTGCACTGTGGATGGAATCTGGTAATAACACAACTGGCAAATTGGTTAATGACACAAAGTATAACTGTTCTGGAATGACACAGGGGACATATATTGGGTAATAACAAAAAGACCAAAAAATATTAATAATGTGCATATGTGAGAAACCCAACACAGAAATACAGAGACAGTTAAAGAAAGACCAAATAAGAGATTGTAATATAAGAATGACAATCACTCACTCATCTTCTACCGCTTATCCGAACTACCTCGGGTCACGCGGAGCCTGTGCCTATCTCAGGCGTCATCGGGCATCAAGGCAGGATACACCCTGGACGGAGTACCAACCCATCGCAGGGCACACACACACTCTCATTCACTCACACACTACGGACAATTTTCCAGAGATGCCAATCAACCAAGACATGTCTTTGGACCAGGGGAGGAAACCGGAATACCCGGAGGAAACCCCCGAGGCACGGGGAGAACATGCAAACAACACACACAAGGCGGAGGCGGGAATCGAACCCCCAACCCTGGAGGTGTGAGGCGAACGTGCTAACCACTAAGCCACCGTGTCCCCCCAGAATGACAATCAAAGAGAGATAAAAAAAAAGTAGAACAGGATCAAGGCAGTGACACATAGAAAAATAATGATGACAAAGAAAGACAAAGCAAAAGATGAGGGCTGAGAAAAAGAGAGTGTGTGAGAATGAGAGTGGGCTTTGCTTGGCAGAGATGAAGATGTGATTAGGAGGACCGTGTGTTCCTGGCACACTTTCTCGAGCATGTCCTCATCAACCAGGTGGCCTGCATCTTGCCCACACACTTTTCCACCCTCTCACCAGCCATGTGTGACTGACTGGACACACAAGTTTGTCTAGAGAAATCCAGACAGAAAACAATACTAACTAGATTACTAGCTAACTTGGTCACTCCCCATATAATGTATGCCTTGATAAAGTCCTGTGTAACTTCAAGGTCTTCTCATCTTTTTTCTGATTCTTGAGGCAGAAAAAAATATACTATATATTTATATATATATATATATATATATATATATATATATATATATATATATATATATATATATATATATATATATATATATATATATTTATGGTGTCACATAGTCCCTGGAGGACTATTTGTAAGGCTTTGGTGTAGTTACCTTCCCTGCCCAGGAAACTAATCAAAGCCATTGGGATACTTCAGAAATTGGGTGGAGTGGTAGTTTATTGGTTTAAAACTGTGGGATACTTATCAGACAATTTTGAATTTCAGTACAACCAAGTTGCCTCTGATGAGATCGTAAGCAAGGCCTTTAATTGTCACCTATTCACATGTATAAAAACACAATCAATGACATCTATTTAACCTCTTGAGACCCGAATGTCCTCATATTAAGACATAACATTTTCTCACACTTCATTGTCTATATATATTTGAAGAGCTCTTTTCCAAAACGCGATAAACACCAAAATAAAAAAAAAACAGTTTGTCATGTCATTTTGCTGTGTTGTGAACCTATATACTGCTCCATCAATGTTTCATGCCAAAACGCTATATTTCCTTGTTTAAAATGTACTGCAAGATGCAGTTCCTTTCCAAACCACGATAAGCGCCAAACCTGTTTTTTGCCTAAACGCTATATGTCCTCTCTTGACCAACCAGAATTCGGTGAGCATTCGACGCAATCCAACATGGCGGCGGTCTGAGGCGAGAGATGTTTGTTTGTGCGAAGTCTACAAAATGAGTGTAGGAGATTATTTCTATTCTTAATAAAGTTATTTATTTCCCTGATGTCATATGTTGCATGTTCTCTTGTTGGTTTATGTCTCTTTTTCATTCATTCATTCACTCACTCATTTTCTACCGCTTATCCGAACTACCTCGGGTCACGGGGAGCCTGTGCCTATCTCAGGCGTCATCGGGCATCAAGGCAGGATACACCCTGGATGGAGTGCCAACCCATCACAGGGCACACACACCCATTCACTCACGCAATCACACACTACGGACAATTTTCCAGAGATGCCAATCAACCTACCATGCATGTCTTTGGAACGGGGGAGGAAACCGGAGTACCCGGAGGAAACCCCCGAAGCACGGGGAGAACATGCAAACTCCACACACACAAGGTGGAGGCGGGGATCGAACCCCCAACCCTGGAGGTGCGAGGCGAACGTGCTAACCACTAAGCCACCGTGCCCCCCCCCCATGTCTCTTTTTATAAAATAAATAAATAAATAAATAAAAATAAAAAAATTTAAATAAAGGATGGATTTATAGTGTTTTGGAAAAAAATAAAAAGAAACTTTGAATTTATATTCAACAAAATTGTTGTTTCATTTAACAATCACCAACAGACCATTTTAACAGGATAAATTGAATATAAACAGAATGTGTGGGTAAAAAAAAGTCTTTTTCATAAAAACTATTAAACATGGATTTATAGCGTTTTGGAAAAGAGCTCCTCATTTATTGTACCAACCTTATATGAGGACTGTTAGGTATAATTCTTTTGCGAAACTGCTTCCTTGAAAATACTGATTAAATTTATAGTTAATATCTATGAATTAAGAGAAACAGTCAGTAGAAATTGTAATGTACACAACAGTAGCATACGGGTCTCAGGAGGATAAGTCACTTTGGAAAAGGGCATCTACCAAATGATGTAGAGAAATTGGGGAGGGTAATGAATAGAAGGGCATCTGAAAAAAAACAAAAAACAAATAGGTGACCCAAAATGGGACAATTGGAAGAAGATGATGAAAGATATTGAGGTGTCACAAGCAAAATTTTGTGCAAATAAAGCGCAAAATTTTGCCCAAATCTTTTCTACAGTACTGTATTTTACTTCTGAAATCCCCCAGTGGGACAGACAAAAAAAAGGCATCAGCAAGGATTTCAAGGATATACAATATAGTAAGAAATGTGAAGGAAGCTGAAAAAGGTACAAGCCTAGAAAAGCTTTATATCTAATTATATTCAAAATGTGTTCAGGTGCAGAGTGCTGGTCAGTTTCTGTTTTAGAAACTGGGGCTGACACATTTAAGAACTCATAGGAGAGTAGTCAGCCCAGAATTGCCACAGGTCAACTATATACAGTATGAAGCACTTTAAGGCTTTAACTGGGCTAGAAATTGAGAGACAGTCAGATCACGTGTACTTTTCTTTGACCGATTATAGTCCTGTTTGTCTTTGTTGTTTTTTTTGTTACTTAATTTTCTCAGTATTGCATTCCACTGCATTTGGAGATCACATTGCAATGTCATCTGCATCAGTTACTTGTTTCTATTCAATGTGTGTTTTTGGTTTGTTGTTTGAGGTTTTCCCTTTATTTATTACCTAATGGCAGGGGCAATTCTAGAATTTTCATTTTAGGGTGGCTCAGCCCCCAGGGTAGGGTTGTATACTACTAACCTTATTGCAATCCACTATTCCATTGTATTCCCTGTATTTCACTGTAAACAAAAAATGAAAACTTTAGATGTGACCAGTCACTAGAAAATTTTG
This sequence comes from Tachysurus vachellii, assembly GCF_030014155.1. NCBI lineage: Eukaryota > Metazoa > Chordata > Actinopteri > Siluriformes > Bagridae > Tachysurus > Tachysurus vachellii. Next base: position 26,356,071 of record NC_083466.1, on the reverse strand, counting down.
AGTTGTGAATGTAGTTTTTTTTTTACAATGAAGACTTCCTGATTCATTACTCACTGTACAAACACACGTACACACATTTCCAGTACAAACACAACATTTTACTGTTTGCATTTCTATGCTCACATAAAAACCTCAGATAAGGAACTTTTTGACAAAATAAAATAAACATCAGAGAGTCTCTGATGTTCGCTCTGCTCGGCGTCCCTGCGGATTGAAAAACGTGCCGAATCCACGCAGACTCAGTTCAGGGGAGGAGCCAAAACATGACGCAGCTTGTCGCCGCTTCAAATGAGTTTTTAAAGAGGACTGAAGCGATCAAAAAATAATTAATCAAATAATTTTTTAGGGGGGCTGGGCAGAAGTCTAAAGCCCCCCTAAAAAGGGCCTAGTGACGCCCCTGCCTGATGGTCAGCTATAGTGCAGGATCAACCCCTGGAGTAGTTGATGGTCAAAACCAAGACTCTGGTAATTCTAGGGCCTGAACTCAAGCCTTTCCAGTCGGCCTCCCGGAGTGTTTCAAATCCAAAACCTTTTCAAATCTCAATTACGTTTTATTTGTATGCCACTATTAACCACAGAAAAAGTAGCTTTACAGAAATCCAGCAGTAGAAGCCAAAGGTTTTCTATTTAGCCAGATTCAACACAAAAGCCTTCCTGTTCTGGGTGACATGGATAAAGGTTCATTCATTCATTCATCTTCTACCGCTTATCTGAACTACCTCGGGTCACGGGGAGCCTGTGCCTATCTCAGGCGTCATCGGGCATCAAGGCAGGATACACCCTGGACGGAGTGCCAACCCATCGCAGGGCACACACACACACTCTCATTCACTCACACAATCACACACTACGGACAATTTTCCAGAGATACCAATCAACCTACCATGCATGTCTTTGGACCGGGGGAGGAAACCGGAGTACCCGGAGGAAACCCCCGAGGCACGGGGAGAACATGCAAACTCCACACACACAAGGCGGAGGCGGGAATCGAACCCCCAACCCTGGAGGTGTGAGGCGAACGTGCTAACCACTAAGCCACCGTGCCCCCCATGGATAAAGGTTATATATTATAATTATAAATGATTATAATATATGTAGACATATAGAGAAAGGAACCAGTACTAAATGTGTTAAAAGGATACATTCGGCATGAAACGTTCAGCATGAGCATACTGTGAATAGGACTCCTGGGATAACCGCAGGACAGTTTATTATAATCACAGCACAGTTGTTAGGAAGTGCAACTCTCTACCATATGCAGGTAATTTTATCCACCTCAGCAGGACATGTGAGTCATAGACACAGCAGTTGTTGGAAAGTCCAAGTCTCTATGGTATCTAGGTGACATTTTCTAAAGCAGCAAGAAGGTAAATTTCAAGTACAGATACTGTATCTCAGAGATAAAGAACCAAGAAGAGCAATCAGGGTCAATCAGAATGATTCAGACATAGTGTCACAGCAACTAATATCTCATCAAGCAGCAGGAGTGTATATACAGCTTGACAGAAAGTGAGAACAGGTGGCTAGGTATAATCGGGGCTGCACTAGGCATTAATAAGGGCGTATACTATGATCGGAGGGTAGGCCGGGACTCCGGCAGGTCTAGCTATGACAGAATAATTAAAGGATAAAGCCAGAAGGTAACAGGCATAAGGACACCCTAGGACATCAGTGGACATCTTTCCACTCTACTATCAACAAACTAGAGTGATCACATGAAAGAAGGTGAACAGCAAAAACAAAACATCACTGTTTTCCTTCAATTTTAAATTAGACTGCTGTTCCATAGCTAGAGGGTTTGAAGGAAAACACTCAGCCCCCTACTTTAGAGTTCATTACTCTACGTATTAATAAAGACATTGCACTTTGTCATTGAAGATGATAATTATTCAAAGATTTCCTGCAGTGCTTTACAGATAAGCCAAGATGTAGTATTGGATAAGCATTATTTCTAAGATGGAAGTGTTTGTTCTCTTAATGTTATCTATATGTGCTTCATATGATAGACTATAGTCAATAAATATACTAGGGTCTGCAAATGATGGCCATCAAGAGTTTCCACATTCTTCTAGATGTCTGTGGCCCGAGCGGTACATTTGTCTTGTCAGAATTAAGTAGTAAGAAGTTACTTAGCATCCAGTTTGTAATGACCTTTAAACATTCTGTAGCATTATCAAGTAAGAGCCTGTCATTTGCTTTTAATGAAGCATAGAGCTCTGTGTCATCAGCATAGTAGTGGAAGCTAGCATCATGTTAATAAATGATTGTATCTAGACATAGCACATATACTGTAGGGAAAGAAGAAATGTCCCTAGAACAGTGACTTGTGGAACACCAGACTACTTTTGTGCACTTGTAATGATCAGTCATATAAGACCTAAGCTAGGAAAGAGCTCTTATTCTTCAAAACCAAAAAAAATATATAGTTTCTATATAAGATTCTTGTGATCGATGATACAACAGCACAATCTCAGCAAGGATGCACAAACCTCATGTCAGGCAAATAGTAGGTCATTTACTACTTTAGTCAGTGCCATTTGAGTACTGTGATGTGACCTAAATCCAGACTGAAAGATTTAATGTCTGTGAATCATATGCAAATATGAGCTCAGCTGCTGAGCAACAACCAAGGATCTTGGCAAAAAAAAAAAAGAAAGGTTAGCTGTGTGTGATCATCAGCAATTTACTTATGTGTGCTTAGTTTGTCTATTTCAGACAGAATTTGCCTGTCACAAAACACACTGGGTCCTACAGAATAAATATGTATCCAGTATTTATTACCCTTTATACTGAATTTCTGTAGTACTCTTAAAAGATTGTGGACACCTGACTGTAACAAGTGCATTTTACACATCCCAATAGCATCCCAAATGTCCAACTTGGCTGTTGTAAAATCCTCCACTCTTCTCGGAAGGCTTTCCACTAGATTTTGGAGTGTCTATGTAGGGATTTGTATTCATTCAGCCATAAGAGCATTAGTGAGGTCAGGCACTGTTGTCGGTCAAGGAGGCCTGAGCCGCAGTCTGCATTCCAATTTGTCCCAAAGGTGTTCAGTGGTGTTGAGGTCAGGTCTGTGGGCATGACCTTCACACCAACTTTGGCAAACTATGTCCTCATAGAGCTTGCTTTTGTATATATGGCATTATCAAGCAAGAACCTCTTAGTACCAGTCAAGGAAAACTGTAATGCTACAGCATACAGAGACAATTTATACAATTGGGTGTTTCCCATTAACACAACCTCGGTGTATCCATGAGGTCTAGCCTCCTTCAGGGGTGTCTACTGGTACATTAAAGCACATTTAGAACATTACATTTATTACACATAGTTTCATTTACAGTAAGTGCTTTTTTATGTAAGAGATTCAACAGCTTCAGATTGGAGGTGCTGGCTGTGCATTTGATGTGATCTCATTTCACGTTGATTAGGTTACCAGAGCAAACTTTGTCAGCTTGTAGCTTGGGGAACACACATTGCTAAGCAACTACTATCCATAAAGGAAAAGATTCATATCCTCTAGAATCGGTATTTTTATCCAACATTTTGCCCCTCGGACTGAAACAAGCCCAATTCACTCGGGCACTTAAACCACAAGCACTTTTGCGCAGCTCAGATTACTAAACGCTGTACTGATCTTGTCATCATCATCCTTGGACTGAAGCCAGATTAATTATATTATTATCAGCATGGCTACAGCTCTAACTAAAGCACTTGTAATCCACCGCTTTGCTGCACACACTGTAGAAAAACAATTCCATTAACGTGGTGTCACTGGTTAAGCCCCAACACTGTTCACTAAAAAAGACTAAATACAATTAGATGTGCTTTGTTTCTCTTTGTCTTATTAGATCTATCTGGGTTTAAGAGTATTTTTTTGCTTAGTGCAGGCTTTCTGACAACTACTCTGCATTCTGCTATGCCGGATTGTGCTGAATTCTCAAATCTGATTGGTCAGTGGGTGTTGATTTATTTTCATTTTCTGAGAATAATTTCACAGGTTTATATTAACGTGCTTATTGTATCCCAAGGTTCACGCTAACAAGTGACAAGCCGCTTAAGTGTGTTTTTTTTTTTTGTGGAAATGTAATGACTACAGATGGCACTTGAGGGCATTTGTTTTTAATCCTATTTAGAAACAGCTGTAGCCTAAATGTATTGTCTACTGGAAATAAGTTAAACAAAAGGTAACAATGTGCATTGTGCACTAGGCTACGTACTAGCAGATTAGCAAAGCAATCTAACTGTACTAGCTACATAAAGTCAACAAAGACAACATTGATCTGTTATTTTCTTCCTTGTTTCTGCATTAAACTTAAGGAACATCGGACAACGTACAGTATGCAATAGGACTGATCCAAGGAATCATCGCTTGGATTTGCTGCTTTACTGTGTCATACTCAATATGCATAGGATTGAGAAAGTTTACATTCAAATGTGACTGGTTGCATTGTTGAATTGTAGTAATTCAGACAGTCAGCGTTAATTCATGCGTTTTTTTTTTTTTATTCATTTTCTGTAGAATGTATCCTACACAAGGTCACAGGGAATCTGTAGTCTATCATAGGGGACTCAGGACACAAGGTGGGGGACATACTGGACAGGGTGGTATCTCATTTCAGATGCAAATCAGACTATAACATGTCTTCAGACTGGTGGAGGAAACTGGAGAACCCTGAGGAAACCCCTGAAGCAGAAGAAGAGCATGCAAACTCCACACGCAGAGAGGGGGCAGGAATCCAACCCCCAAACCCTGAGGTGTGAGGCAAACATCCTAAGCACTAAGCCATCGTGCCCCAAAGCACTGTTTATTATTCATTCATTGGTCTCGGTCTCACTCAACGTTTTTAAAAGGTTTTCTGTATTTATAGCAGTTCTTTCATTGCCTCTGAGGTTTTGCCAGTCCTGTGTACATTTCTGAGTATAGTTTTGATTCTTTCTGTCTTTTGTTTTTAAGCTTTGTGCTTTTGTCCTCCATTTTGATATTTGACCTATGTTTATTGCTCAATGACCGTGGGCTTGTCTGCTAATATGGATTGTTTATAAACTGCAATATAATTTGCATCCAATTGCATCTTGTGGCCATTTTCTGGAAAATGTAATAGCAATAATCAAATTTGTTCATCGTTATAATGTCTTTATTTATTTACTTACTAACATACTCATTATTTATTTCAAACATCGTGGTGCCGTACATCTAGCAAAATTACAGCTTTGTGTATATATATATATATATATATATATATATATATATATATATATATATATATATACATTTTTTATTTTTTTATTTTATTTTATTTTATTTTTCAGAGTTTGAGTTTATTTGGATTCATCAGTTTCAACTGAATTAAAATCTACAAATCCACTGAAATCCACTCAAATAATTCCTGGATAAAGGGGTATATTTATAACAGTTCCTACCAACTGAGCCAGAAGTGTACTTTTCTTAGACTTTATTGATTATCTTATTTATTGTTCTCTAAAGTGGGATGATAAACTTTTATTTAAGTGTGAAAAGGGACTGTATTTGAGCTATGTTACACCGAGATTGTAACACCGAGCCCTGCTAGACATGAAGAAGCCTACGCACAGAACTATATACGCTTTTTATACATGCCCTCTATACAGGAAATAAACGCCTCTTCATTCAGCTGGTGAGTCAAGATTGTCTCCAGTTTCCTTGCACAGAACCGTGTTTCACGTACAGATGAGAGACACGAGTGTCATTTAAAAGGCAATGAATAAAACCAAGCGCTTCAGGCGAGCATAAGAAATGCATGATCTTCACTGTAAAGATATCATTATCTCATAAAACACAAATGAGGAAAGCCTTTATGACTTATAATTATTTCACCACTGGGTCCACACAGCCTAAATAAGTCATAGTTTGTGGTCCGTTGAATATAAATCTATTCTCAGACAATTCCATGACGCATATTTACAGCTGTAGGCTTCATGCATATTGCAACTGACACACGAATCACATGAACCTGCTTTCATTGCTACATGTTATGCTATATATGGTTGAAATGACAATAAAAGCTTCTTGACTTCTTGACTTTATGTCAGACCAGTTAGCGAAAGAGTTCCAAGTGCAGTTAATTAGCATGACCAGAAATGATCTCGGAAATGTCTGAAATGACTGAAATAATGTCATTTATGTCATTGGTTGTTATTTCAGAGAATCATTAGGATTTCAGTATTTACCGTCTCATCTAATTAACAAAAGATCGTCAAAGACTTTAGCTTATTGAGTTAAGCTGGAAGTTAGGAGAAGAAGGAAATTTGTGCCTGATATATTGCAAACAATATTTAACAGTGGAATAAACAAATCATGTTTGATTTCCAGGTAAAACGGTTTCTGGAAAAATGTATCATCAGAAGTTTTGTAGACAGCTAAAATACATCATTGTCTGAATTAGATCCCACTTACATCATTCATTCATTCATTTTCCACCGCTTATCCGAACTACCTCGGGTCACGGGGAGCCTGTGCCTATCTCAGGCATCATCGAGCATCAAGGCAGGATACACCCTTTACGGAGTGCCAACCCATCGCAGGGCACACACACACACACACACTCTCATTCACTCACGCACTCACACACTACGGACAATTTTCCAGAGATGCCAATCAACCTACCATGCATGTCTTTGGACCAGGGGAGGAAACTGGAGTACCCGGAGGAAACCCCCGAGGCACGGGGAGAACATGCACAAGGCGGAGGCAGGAATCGAACCCCCAAACCTGGAGGTGTGAGGCAAACATGCTAACCACTAAGCCACCGTTTACATCATTATTATTTTTATTTTTTTATTATTTGTATTCAGTTGCATCCTCAAAGACTGACTTTGATTGATTATCTGGCCATCTATACATCCATTTTATCCATTCATTTTCTATACCGCTTATCCTACACAGGGTCAAGGAGAACCTGAAGTCTAGGGGTACTTGTATACAGGGTACAAGGCAGGGGACACCCTTGTAACAAAACCCGGCAAACAACTTTGGTATACCAGCAGTTACTTAGCTACTTTAAAGTTTGGAAGACTTCCGATGCATTATTGAGTATAATAGAAAACGCCTTGCCAAACACAAAGACAAATGTGAGCACATTAACATGTAGAATATATAGATACCAGGCTGGAAAAATTAACACTTGACCAAAGAACCTTATTCAGACAGTCCATGCACGGGATGTATCGTCCTGCGGCGTAAGTCCTCACTCCCGGAACACTAAACGTCCAAAATAAAGGAAGCAAAATCCACACTGCTGAACATTAGGAAAGTTCAACCAACAACCCAGATCCCCAGTTGGCTTGTGGAACTGGATGGGCAATCGATTCAAAAGCACATGGAAAGATTGGGAAAAAAAAACCCTTTGGTTTCAGTAGGTCTTCCTGTTTTGAGGTGCCCTGAATTCAAAATTAAGGTTCCTTTCACCCCTCTAAAAAGTTTGTACCCCATATAAAAAAGGACCCTGTATCACTTCAAATGAAACCACAAATCACAAGAAAATAAAAGAATGAAAGGATCATTGAAAGACATACTAACTCAACCAAATTCTTCAGATTATAAATGACAGAGAACATCAATTAGCGCCTGAAACCAATTGAATTGTAAACACACTTTTCCACAAATTTCGTGGCCCTAATATCGTGGCGTCACACCCTGCACAGGGTGCCAATCCACCCACACACAATTGCACACCCATTCACACACTACAGATAACTTAGATAGGCCAATCAACCTACAAGACATGTTTTTCGACTTTGGGAGGAAACCAGAGTACAACGAAACAAGATGTACTGTAGGACACGCGAGTGAAGGGCAAAGGTGGGAATCTAACCTCTAACCTTGGTGATGTGAGGCAAAAGTGATCGACACTAATTACCAGTGAATTCCAATTATAAATGTTGGATCATGAAGGCATTGCTGGTCATTGTGGAATCTTCAGTCTGCCACCAATTAATTTTGTCGTTAATATGGTTAAGCTTTCAGTTTTTTCTACACAAGCGTGGTAAACAAACTAAATTATCATCCCTGATGGATTGACAGGGTGCCATGGAGGGGAAGGAATCCAGTAACAGACAGGGATCAGTAGTTAGTCGGTCGGATTTGCAACAAGAAAACACCTGGGGTTACAAGGAGATCAATGTTTAGCCCCCTGGGGTCACCTAAGAATCAGTGATTGGCCCCCTGAGGTCAGCCACAGCACAGTTTCTACTCAAAGTACATGATCTCTCCAAATCACACACATTTCCTGACATTGCTATGTAGATAATGTCCAGATATGACAAGTATGTGATTTTTTTTCCATAAGATACAATCTATGTCAAGGCACATTGAAGGTTTTTTGGTGATTCGGTAGCCCAGTACCTTACAAGGTCACCGTATGTGTATACGTACAAAAAGTTATTTATATTGTTGTTTATTGTTATTATTTCACAGGATTTTGACACCTGAGATGCATCACCAAGAAACCTTGGTAACATCGCTTTTCTAGTGCAGCGTGGCTTTTTACAAAACTCCGCAGAACTTTCTCCCACTCTCTAATAAACTTTTTTCTGGCACCATCTCTTCTGCTGTCACTCTCGCCCATCGAGGTGTTAAGCTGCCATGGTGTGAGAGCAAGGTGTGTAATGACTCACTGTGGCGAGCTCGTCGAACTTTCCGAAGAGCTCGTTGAGCAGCTTCACCAACTCCTGAGCCGTGCACTGTGACGCCAGGCTGGTGAAGCCCACGATGTCCGCAAACAGGATGCTGCAGGGACCGAGAGAAAAGAAAAGAGAGGAAAGTGAGAAAAGAGAAAGGAGTTTTAGATTCCAGAGCATCAATGCTTTCATTTTGAATCTTGAATGAATAGGATTACACAGCGGTATGTGCTTTGTTGATATTTAAAGGTTCGCCTAGTGATGAAGCATGTAGTCTAATAATTTCCTCTGTTGCAGGAATCATTTCCTACAGTTATTTCAGTAATGTTTTCCTAAAGTCATTTAACCACGACACTGAACGTTATTCAAATGTTTTATTTTACCTCGATCGTATTTATTGTATGTCACTTCACTGACTTTGAAATCTCTCTAAATGCTCAAACACCTTCATACATCTCAACGCCCGATTAAACTATGTTCCAAATCGTGTTTTAGCATCATCTATTGCTGCCTTCCTTATATTTTTTCTATAAATCTTAAAGAGAGGTAAAAACAGCGGGGGTCTTTTTGTTTGTTTTCAAGCAGCATAGATGCGGAATGCATTACTGTTTAAATAATTCTACTATCCATGATTTAAAAAGAATTAAAAAAAACTGGTGAAAAGATTGATTCACTTTAGCATTGTACTAGTAGGTTCATGTTTATATTATTTAAGCATTTGTGTTGCATATTTTTGTTAGATATTTTCCAGCCAAAGAAAGGCTTTCTCTATGATAGTAATCTGTAATCTGAATAAAACTAAATGGATATCATTAATCTGTAATCCGGGGTGTTCATACGCTCCCAATCTCTTGCATGAAGTCTCAGAGTCCCCACCTGCCTCTGATACCTCCTGTGCCCCTTTTCCACCGAGGCAGTTCGAGTGCTGGTTCGGAGCAGAGCCTAATTTAGAACCAGTTCTTTCTGTTTCGACAGCCAAAGCACCGGCTCTGAGCCAGGAAAAGCGGTGGGTCTAGACTTAAGAACCGCTTGTGTCAGGGGCTGTGGGCGGGGCTACTGTTAGTGCTTTTGATAATGTAGCTTAAGTATACTAATGTTTAATACTTTTTACTTTAAGCACAAATGATAGTAAGTAGCTACATGCTAAGGCTAATTTTTTTCTGTGTTAATGATAAAATAATGTTATGTACTTTCTCCATCACAACCTCCGTTTATACAGATTACATGGAGCTGCACGTACACGTTGGATTCGCCGCGTTTGGGTGTTAATGTAGATTCACAAAGCCATGAGCATTAACACTAAAGCAACATCCGCTATTGTTGACGTGTTTGTGTTTGCCGCTGCTGCGCTAACGTGACACGTATACAGTGACGTCAGACTCGGCTCTGTGATGCTCTCTAGCCGGTGGAAAGGCAAACCAGTTCTTAGAAGGTTTACCAGTGGAACCAACTTTGAACCAGCACCAGTGCTAGCTCTGAACCAGCACCCGGTTCTTTTTGGTGGAAAAGGGGCACCGGATCTCTATTTTCATGATGCTGTCATACAGAGTCCATGCACACTCTTTATACATATAATATACACTGATTTAAATCACACTAGTGTAAGAAATAAAAAATGCCTTGTGTAAAAATAAGATGATGTTGAAGATCTTAATGAAGAACAAGAAGTTTATTCCAGCATAGCAGAGACAAAATACATGACGTACTTTGGGTTCGTCGGAGTCTATAAGAACCCTGAACAAATCCAGCTCAAGCATTTTATACAGTTTTCCCTTTTGGTAATTTAAATGAAGTTCAATGACTGGGCTACACCTTGTTGTCTAGCTGATTGTCTTTAAATGTTAATCATGGTCATGTACACCTTGTCTTGGTATTGTTACAATTGTTATCAACCAAGTGGTCACTTTAAATGGTAATCACAGTCACGTAGACCCTTTGTTCGTGGTGATGCTTAATGTCCTGCTGCCGTTCCCATATTTATAATTGAATCAACTTTATACGTTTAGAGTCCTAAACGTATTACCTGATGATACTTAAACCTTTTTAGGAATGAGCTCTTTTAGATGTGTACCTTGGAGTGGAATTTGGGTGCAATTTCTGTAATTTCTTACAATAGCTACTAATCATGTTTTCACTCATGGGCCAGATGTCACATCTGCTCACTTCATTCTTTACTGCTTTACTTTCTGCTTGGAGCTCAGGGAGTTTTCACATCGTTACCTTATGGATTGTTCATCAGGGATTTAAATCTATATCCAGATTAATGTAAAGCTGATTTGTGGAAGGTTGTGAGTTCAAAGCCCCTGAGCAAGGCCCGTAACCCCTCATTTGCTCAGTTGTTTAAAATGTAAGTCTTTCTGGATAAGGCGTCTGCTAAATGCTGTAAATGTCAGTGAAACATAACATTTTCTGAATTTCTAGAGAAGACAAGCAGTGTTTATTCTTTTATTTATCTTATTTGTAATTTATAAGATAAATAAAAGAATAAACAAGTCTGCAGACTTTTGAGTGTTCTGCATTTCTGCATTTACTACTCATTAATTGCAGAACATGTAACACTCAAAAGTCTGCAGACTTAAGAATGTAGCGCTACTGATGAAGATAGTGTGATTAGCAAGAGAATAAAGAACATCACACTTTTTGGTAACAGAAGCAGCAAAAAAAAAAAAAAAACTGCTGAGGAACGTGTTATAAACAGATACAGTGCTCTGGGCAAATTGGGGTGTGAGTGGATGAGTTACAGGAAAGTCCTTATAGTTGTAGCTGTATATATTTGCATATAGATTCAGGTAACTTTATCCCCTTTATAAGCATAGCAAATGAATGGGATTATTTTCCCTGATGGACAGGAAGTGGTCCAGTTTACACCAGGAGACATCTGGAGTCACACAGGGATCAGTTTTTGGAATCTGATTTGCAAAAGGATACACCTGGGTCTCTCAGGGTTTAGTGCTTGGCCCACTGGGGTCTCTCAGGGATCAGTGTTTGGCCCACTGGGGTCCCTCAGGGTTTTGTGCTTGGCCCACTGGGGTCTTTCAGGGATCAGTGCTTGGCCCACTGGGGTCTCTCAGGGATCAGTGCTTGGCCCACTGGGGTCTCTCAGGGATCAGTGCTTGGCCCACTGGGGTCTCTCAGGGATCAGTGCTTGGCCCACTGGGGTCTTTCAGGGATCAGTGCTTGGCCCACTTGGGTCTCTCAGGGATCAGTGCTTGGCCCACTGGGGTCTCTCAGGGATCAGTGCTTGGCCCACTGGGGTCTCTCAGGGATCAGTGCTTGGCCCACTGGGGTCTCTCAGGGATCAGTGCTTGGCCCACTGGGGTCTTTCATGGATCAGTGCTTGGCCCACTGGGGTCTTTCATGGATCAGTGCTTGGCTCTCTTTTTTCTCAATCTATATAGTCTCTCTGTATCCAGTTATTTACTTCTCCTGACACTGATGTGTGGAGGACATCCAACTCATGATCAGATATGATTTTTATTTTTGGAATCTGATTTACAAGCAGAAACACCTGGAGTTCCACAGGGATCAGTGCTTGGACCCTTGCAGTCACCCATAGCACATAGATTGGCCCACAAATCCAGTCAGCTTGCCAGCATGTTTTTTAAAAAAAAAAAAAAACAGGAGAACCCAGATGAAACCCACAAGGAGATATAGAAGAACACGTGAAACCCCACGGCAATAGTAAGGTGTCCACACAACCTTCTACAATTTGTTACCGGTCTTTATAAAAACTCTAAAGATGCAGCCAACTTTTATCATACATTACCACCATCAAACTAACATGACTGCACACTGTCACACTAGTTCTATTTATTTATTCTTTTTTTTCCTCAGCAAGATGTCTTCCTTCGCAGCCACTCTGTTTAAACATCTAACTAGAATGTGATAAATACTGAAGGTGCATGAGATGTTGCAGAAAACCTATAGTTTTTTATACATCATAAGGAAAATAAACTAGTTCTGTAGCAAGTAGCCAGACCACAGCACTGTCTGTTATGTGCATGGTGACTGTGAAGTGATGTGGCAGTAAAAGCAGTAGCTGAGAAGAGTGTTCAGATGTCGTGTGGTCTGTGTGTGGGCTGCTTGTTTGAGCTGTGTAACAGAACACTGCATCTTTAGAGGATCCTCTAAATGCCACTCTGTCATAACGCAGATGTCACCATGATTGGGCGCTATAAATTCAATTTGCTGTGAATATTTTAATTGGGGGGCCATCTGTGACAACATGAAGAGGGATAACGTTCATTCTTCCAAAAGAGTGTGTGTGTGTGAGTGTGTGAGAGATATCCAAGCTGAGATGAGCTTCATTCAAAAAAAAAACTCATGATGAGAATAGACATCACGTTAAATAATATTAAATATAACAATACGCATGTCTGTCGTATCTGATCGGAATCGCTATGTAGCAAAGACGACGGTTTTGAGCCAACTACTAGGATGCTGAATGCACGAAGCATAATGTAGGAATAAAAAAAAAACACTTCGTCTCATCCTTTTATAATATATATTTATATATATTACACTACAGAATTTTTAAAGAAATTTTTTTTAAAAATATTAAAGAATGACACATTTCCCTTTTTATCCAAGTCCTGGTATCAATTACTAGAGAGCAGTTAGAGCAACTATACCCAGTTGTTAAAATGCACTTGTTTTACCAGAAAAACAAGTGTTGTGTTTCTATTTTAACAGCTGATTGACAGCGACCTGCATGTCAGATGCTTCACGTCAGTAAATTTGCAAATAATAATAAATGTTGAAGTTTAATGTTGTAATTTGTGGCATTTTTTTTTTAGCATTTAGGGAAGGAGTCTCCAGTGTCTGTCAGTGCATATACAGTAAGTGAGGACAGGACTGTGGTATAAGAGTCAGAATACACATCCTTAAAGTGGTCAAGAATGATTTATTTCCTATAACACCAAAATGTTTAAGTCCTTTTTAAACAAGTCCTCTTGTTCCTTGTGTTTCTCAACCCAGGACTGTTATCCTTATATTGGTGTGGTTTGATTAGAAACATGACAGGGAACAAAAAAGAAAAACAAACAATCATAAATGAAAAGTTCAGCTTGTGAAAAATAAAACGTGTTCAGAATTTGTCACTTCCTACCTGGTAACAAAGTTTTTGAAGATAGGGCTCTGGCAGGAAAATCTATTCCTACATTCATTTTCCGTAGTCCTTTTCCTACACTGGGTCACCGGGAATCTGAATCCTATCCCAGGAGCCTCAGGGTAGAACACAGGGTACATCCTGTGTACAAGCTCATCTCAGAGCACAATCACACACCCATTTAAACACTCTAGATAATGTAGAGATGCCAATCAGCCTACAGTCCATGTCTTTGGACCGGGGGATAGAACTGGAGTGCTTGGAGGAAAACCAGAATGCACGGCTAGAACGTGAAAAATCCAAACGAACAGAGGAGAGATGGGAATTAGTGGAAACCCCGAGGCAAACATGCTAAACACTAAACCACTAAACCCTGACAGGAAAATAGTTTTCTTACGATTCTTTTATTACGAACAAAAACTCACAGTGTGAAGTAAAAAGTGTGAACTGAAAATGTTATGGTAGGAAAAGAAGGCATGGGAGGTAAATCAAATGGTTCCCAGCAGCTCGGTCGGTAAACATGCTTATTTACCAAGCACCAATGTTATTTACCAAGCACCCATAAAATCCAAAAAGTGTGCACCCAACAACAGCTGGATGGAAACAATTCCAAACATTCACGACAGCATGGAAAAAGAATCTATCAAGTTTATGGATCCTGGTCATTGGAATGGACAGAGCATGTTGGGGTGTCAAGACAATAATTGTCATGGTTTGACACAAGGTACAGTATATGGGGTGGGAGCAGAGCCTTCAAGTCTGGGGGCAGAGATCTTATATACATCTTATAGAGAGCAACCACAGCTGCTACTTCTCTCCTGTGTTGAACGCTTTGCATAAATTTACTCTTCTATGAAGGACCTATGATATGAATTGCTTTTATTTGGATGAGAAGAGATGTTACAGAGACACCCATCCAGGCAAGCAACACATACCCCATGATAGTCCAAACCTGTTTCTTGTACACAGCATTCGCTCAGAGGACTATCTAATTTATTGGTGACCTTTCTAAAGGCAACAAGACCCCTACATCTGATGTGCTGATCCCATGGTAGCCTTGGGATGTCTGCCTGTTTCTTTACTGTTAGTTGACATCTTCCAAAGAAGAGGCTCATTCGAGAAAAAGCTTGCTTTCTGGAGCCACTCAGCAGATGTGGCTGGTGCAAGGCAGAATCATCATAATTTTGGAATAGTTATTTTCTACACACCTTTTCCAAGTCATCAATGAGATCTGAGCTGAGAATGGCATAGGGTCTAGGATAGAACCTTTGGGGCAGAAGCATTCATTAATGTAGTGGGTGCTACACACATGGATCTTGCAAACAGGTAGCTGCTGCTCTTGTTGAGAAGTTTGGTGTAGATCAATTTTGCTTTGTTAATATAGAACAAGTCATCACAATACACTTTGTCAGGTTAAGGTGTTGGACTACTGATCAGAAGGTTGTGAGTTCACCAAGGTGCTACTGCTTGGCCCTTAATCAAGGTCTTTAACACCTCAGTTGTATTTGCTCAGTTGTATAAATAAAGTCACTCTGGATAAGGGCATCTTCCAAATGTAATAAATGTAAATGATTCCACTGCCTTACCTATGATACTATTATGACAAGCCACACATTTTAACAGTTTATAGATAAATACTGTCCTGGGCTCAATATTTATACAAAGATAAATAAGGTTAATATTAGACTTATATTTAAATGTGTTTGTCATCTCTCTCTCATCTTCTACCGCTTATCCAAACTACCTCGGGTCACGGGGAGCCTGTGCCTATCTCAGGCGTCATCGGGCATCAAGGCAGGATACACCATGGATGGAGTGCCAACCCATCACAGGGCACACACACACTCTCATTCACTCACGAAATCACACACTATGGACAATTTTCCAGAGATGCCAATCAACCTACCATGCATGTCTTTGGACTGGGGGAGGAAACCAGAGTACCCGGAGGAAACCTTGAGAAGAACCAGACTCAAAAGAGAACCTCATCCTCATTTGGGTGACACAGGAGGTTGTGATTATAAACACCAGAGAGTTTTTTTATGAATAATGTCCTTTCCTTTTGTACAACAATTGTGTATTGATTAGAAGTTTGTTTTTCTCAGAGACCACATGGAGTTGGTAACTTCTCTTTGAATGTTCACGATCTTCAAAAGCAGGACACAACTGGAGTTGGTACAATCACTGGATGCTTCAGGATGGGTAGAAAAAGAGAATCAAGTGGATAAGTATTCATAATATTAACCAGAACTAGATAATAGTGTGTTATCTACTAGAACGCATGTTTGAAGGATGTACTTTCTGTATGCCTGGCTAAAGAGATGTCTTTATTCTACATTTAAACTCAGAGAGTGTGTCTGAGCATGTGAGAAAATGCACAACCGCCTTTAACGGTAAACTGAGTCCTGAGTTTTGTGACCTCAGAGAGCGTGATGAATTGTAGCGTGTTAGAAGACTGGTTAGATACATAGGAGCTAAACCATTTAGAGCCTTCTACACAAGTAGCATCAGTTTGTAATCAATTCTAAACTTAACAGGTAGACAGTGTAGAGATGATAAAATTGGGGTTATATGATCATATTTTCTTGTCCTAGTGAGAACTCTGGCAGCTGCATTTTGGACTAACTGTAGCCTATTTATTAAAGATGCAGGACAACCACCTAGTATTACATTAAAATAGTCCAGTCTGGAGGTTGTGAATGCATGAACTAGCTTCTCAGCATCAGATAAAAATAGCTTGGCAATATTTCTAAGGTGGAAGAAGGCTGTTTTTGTAATATGGGTGATATGATTTTAAAAGACAAGTTGCTGTCTAATATAACACCCAGATCTTTCACTGTTGAGCTGGTAGTTACAGTACATCCATTTAAATGGAAGTTGAAGTGTGAGAACTTCTGTGTTCTGGTCTTATCTGATTTTAACAATAGAAAATTACAGGTCATCCAAAATTCTATCTCTTTAACACACTCGGTTAACCGGTTTTGATGAGATATAAAACTGGGTATTGTCAGCATAACAATGGAAACTAATCCCATGCCTTTTAATGATGTTTCCCAAGGGAAGCATTTATACTGAGAAAGGCAGAGGTCCTAAAACTAACCCTTGAGGGACCCCATAATTATCTTGCAATAAACTGGAGGAAATCCGTCCAGGGTGTATCCTGCCTTGATGCCCGATGACGCCTGAGATAGGCACAGGCTCCCCGTGACCCAAGGTAGTTCAGATAAGCGGTAGAAAATGAGTGAGTGAGTGAGTGAGTGAGTGAGTAAACTGGAGGATTAACCTGTCAGGGACGCGGGGATAAAAATAGACCCAAATGCAGGATAGCGTAAAATAAACAAATTTATTAACTTAAAAAACACAAATCCGGGACACAGACTAGGACACAGGATGACGGCAATGACAACAGATGACAACATCATACAACATCAGAGGATTACATGCTGCCATAGGCAACGCAGCACAGCTAAATAGACATGACAATAAAACACATGAGGAACAGGTGTGCAGAGGCGGGGAGGAAGACACGTGACACAAAACATAAACAGAAGCACGAGTCCTGACATAACCATTTAAATCTACAAAATGGTATCAATCAGACAGTTAGGATCTAAACTTATTCATTCATTCATCTTCTACCGCTTATCCGAACTACCTCGGGTCACGGGGAGCCTGTGCCTATCTCAGGCGTCATCGGGCATCAAGGCAGGATTCACCCTGGACGGAGTGCCAACCCATCACAGGGCACACACACACACTCATTCACTCACGCAATCACACACTATGGACAATTTTCCAGAGATGCCAATCAACCTACCATGCATGTCTTTGGACCGGGGGAGGAAACCGGAGTACCCGGAGGAAACCCCCAAGGCACAGGGAGAACATGCAAACTCCACACACACAAGGTGGAGGCGGGAATCGAACCCCGACCCTGGAGGTGTGAGGCGAACGTGCTAACCACTAAGCCACCGTGCCCCCTTATCTAAACTTATTAACAAGTTTATATATACTGTACTTCTCAAAGCCATGTAACTGTTACAAAGAGCTTACACTAGATATTCCTAGATAAACAAATGCAAGCGTACATCATGTTACAGCCGTAGCTACCTGCGTTGTTATTAAAATAATGCAAAACTCCTGCCCAATCAGATTCATATATTGAGCTGGGCTGTGGTATAAAAATAAATTTTGTTCGAAACTGGCTTCCAACCAAGAAGTAGGCATAAATGCTTGGAGCTGGTAAGTAAAATATTTTATGAGAAATAATCATTTTAGATGCCTGGTTTAAACTCACAACAACAACAACAACAACAAAAAGGCCAACATGGCACCACTGAGTGTATCACTGCTGTAACAGGAACCAAACACTGCTTCAATAACTTCTCATTTCATTGGTGAACTCATAAACAAGATAACAAGTCTAACTTTAACTATTAGCTAATCGATCATTCTTGTATAGATTTACACTAAGATACATGTTTGTCAGCATTCTGCCACACAAGCGTTCTGTCACACTGGCATCTCGCAGCATTCGCAAGCTTATTTTCACCTGTGGCTCTGGACATTTATTGAGCATAGCATTTTTATGTACAATGTACATATCAATCATGCAAACAACCTTCCCATAATCCACGTTGTTTGCCATGTGTCAAAAACAGAGATGTCTCTATACATGAAGAAGCCATTCAGACCATTTAAGTCTATTACCACCAGCCTTTTTCTACACACAACCACCAGATTCCATCAAACTGGCATCAGCCATGACAATCCAGCCCTCTACCATGCCTTCATTTCCTGTTTAGGACCTTGTACTGCTTCATCTATCAATCTGTGTGTGTGTGTGTGTGTGTGTGTGTGTGTGTGTGTGTGTGTGTGTGTGTATTTGTGTGTGTGTGTGTGTGTGTGAGAGAGAGAGAGAGACAGAGAGAGAGAGAGAGAGAGAGAGAGAGAGAATAGAGTCGCACGTGTGTGTGTGTGTGTGTGTGTGTGTGTGTGAGAGAGACAGAGAGAGAGAGAGAGAGAGAGAGAGAGAGAGAGAATAGAGTCACACGTGTGTGTGTGTGTGTGTGTGTGTGTGTGTGTGTGTGTGTGTGTGTGTGAGAGAGACAGAGAGAGAGAGACAACAAGCTGGATGACAGCTTCTCAATTATGTTAATGCGAAAGCTTAGTGCTAACCAGCACAGCGTGAGGAGAATAGGACAAGCAGCTCTTCTAGGAGACGACCTGATGGAATATACACACACACACGCACACACACACACACACACACACACACACACACACACAGACACACACCCACACACACACAGGAAGGTGGGGATATGGAGTCAAGGTTACTATAAATATATACTAGATACACAAAACGCAAATAGATGCATGTATGCATATCCAAATATATATTCAGCTCAATTCAAAAATATTGGCACCCTTGGTGTTGGAAAAATGTTACATAATTGCAAATATTCCAGAAATCAAATAGAACTTCTGTATATTCTGTTAAACAAAAATATACTCACACACACACACACACACACACACACACACACACACATAGAAGCTTTTCCTCTGATACTGGAGACTCCTTCTTTAGTGGAGACATCTTTACATGTAAAGTATTCGCTATACAAGTCTCTGTGCAAGTTGTTACCATAGAAACAGGAATTCATCAAAACCTTCTGATCAACCAGGCTGAAGATTATATGAATAATTATATTATTCAGTAAATACTAAAAATTATTGAGTAACTGAGTTTTAGTCTACTGATTTGCTCTAGATTTTTCATTTACACACTCTCTCTCTCTCTCTCTCTCTCTCTCTCTCTCTCTCTCTCTCTCTCTCTCTCTCTCATTTCACAGTGATAAATGTTCCATGTTGCCTGGTGAAAAATATCCCTTATGAAAATTGCGTATAAAATTTTGTTACAAAACATTACATTATTCATTTAGGCAACCGGGGCTCTTATCGAGGGAAATTACGACCTTGCTGGCATTTCAATTTGTAGCCTGTTTATGTTTCCCGGTTCATTTTTAGCCTCTTTTTTTTTTTTTGCATCTAATTTATTTTTAGTAAATGAGCTCTTTTTTCCTTCCGCCTTCTACTTTCCAATTACTGTTACATTTGGCTTGTGTGCTACAGTATGACAGATGGCTGTGATCAGGACCTGATCTCGTTTAAAGGGACAACGAGCGATGGATGTGTGCGCTAGTACAAGGTTAGCTGCTAACCAACCTCTGGACCAAGTTAAAGAAGTGTGAGTCCCTGCTGAAGGTGTTTGAACCAGAGACCGACAACAAAAACAAAAAACAGTTGAAACAAAATCTACTGATCATTATATAAAAAAAGTGTTAATTATAGTGTGCTAATAAGACTGAAACTCGCACCTTATTCATGCATCTCAATCAGCTCTATAGCTGGTGAATCAATATATAGTGTGCTTGACTACACATTGGGACACTGATGACTCAGGACTGATAACTTTATCTGAGTTTATTTTTTATGTTGTTTAAAGTACATAATGAAAGAAAAATAATTCCTTTCACAGTGCTTCAAGCAGGACTGTAGGCGAGCTAGTGGATTTTTTTTTTAAATCGTTAAACACTTAAATGTCGTTTAAAAGGTTCACCGTATATACAGGACGTCAGATGAAGTTAAAAAGGTTAATGCACATCAGAAATCGTCTGAGAGCAACGACGTGGATAAAAAAACAGCGAGCTGCTGACATACGCAGATGAAGTTGGCTGAGAGTCCACCATTTTTTATCAGCTGCGATAGAAAAAATGCATTCAATAATGCATTCAGATGCAAAAAATTTTGCATTTTTGTGGTGCATTGTGGGATTTCTTTAGGGAGCGAATGTTCTAGGATTTCGCCCTGACAGACCAAACTAGGTAGCTGACTGAGACTTTTTTTAGTCTACCCAGTGTGTGTAACAGTAGACTAGCATTTAAATCTGTAGTTAGTGACGTGAAGTGACGTGACGTGCGGCTAAGTACGGTGACCCATACTCAGAATTCGTTCTCTGCACACACACACAGCAGTGAACACACACACACACCGTGAACACACACCTGGAGCAGTGGGCAGCCATTTATGCTGCGGTGAGCAGTTGGGGGGTTCGGTGCCTTGCTCAAGGGCACCTCAGTCGTGGTATTGCCGGCCCGAGAGTCGAACCCACAACCTTAGGGTTAGGAGTCAAACTCTCTAACCATTAGGCCACAACTTCCTCATGTTATGTGTGAGGTCAAAATGTTGGTATTAAAGTGGCTTTACTCAGCTAGCCCTAATTACTTCACTATTTTTAATTAATGCGATGCATCACCGTTCTACATTTTCACCCGTCTCGTACAACCACCTTCATAATCACTGAGGAATTGTTTACGTTTCTTCCATTTGCATTTCATTATTAGTTTTCAGCGTCTTCCCCTGGCCATTAACCCCTCCATTAGCATGTGATGAAATGCTTGGTGGTAATAAAAAGCTAATACCTGCTGTATTATTTTTTCATTCCAAAGTCATACTGAGATGTAAATGAAGTGCTGTTGGTGAACTGCTCTGACTCAGTTATAAAAATTAGCCTCGGATTTAATTATCGGCTCGTGTTAATTATCGGCTTTGTAATAAAGTGCTATTTTCGCATATATGCATATATATTTATACTTGTGCAAAGAATAAACGTCTTATAGACCGGTCGTTTTTCATCTAGAACAAAATTTAAATGCGGTCCTTAGTAGATTTTCATCAGGAACTAGAAACGAGCCATTTTCCGCTAATAAAAGAAATTAAGAGCTACATGAAAACATGACATATATTAACGACTATCCTGTTGTGTTTCGTCTTTAGTTATTTTAGAAAGATGATTCGACTATTAAATCTCTTAATCCCTTCATCCTTCAGCCTTCATCCTTCATTCCCCGTCCCTCGTCCCTCATCCTCACACTTCCTCCGCAGGGGCCGAGGATGAAACTGAAAGAGCGGGAGATGAAAGGATCAGGAAGAGAAGGATTTTAGGCAGCTGGTAAGGGGGCGAAGTTAGAGATCTGTCTCTTTGGACAAGACTCTGAGCTTTCTGTTGGCATAGCAGTGAAGGAACTTATTTAGAATCTTTTATTTATAAATCTTTATGAAGTTAAGGGTTCTGTGAGCTTGAGGAGGAACGGCAAAGACACACAGTTATGAGAAGCGTTAATGTCGAATTGAGAACTTGACACTTGACAACTTGGAACCTGGTAAGGCTGAAATTAAGACTGGACTAGATTACCCATCATCCCCTGTATGTCACGTGATCATGATGAGCACCCTTATTTACGTTCCTGCTGGGTTTCACGGTATCTTCGTCTTCTTCGTCCGTTTTTTTACGCTCTGTCAAATAAAGTCTACGCTTGCATTAACTCCTTCTACATTTATCAAACATTAAAAAAAACATATTAGTTATTAATCGTTTCCGGAAGTTTCCTTTTGCTGATTTGTTGTTTGGGGGCGGGGCTACATTACCCTACATTATCATACATTAACATAGATTATCATAATTAGCCATGCTTGCACTAGCTCTACTTTTATACCAAAAAAAAAAAAAAAAAAAAAAGAAACAAACGTGATGTCATTTCCTGCTCTCTCGACCTGCTGTGTGTCTTCCGTGTGCTATCTGACAAAATCTTTAAATCCATACACGCTTCCCATCATCATAATCGAACAGCTTTATGCTCCTGTCTTTACGCTATATACTGTACACACAGGTAACAATTTTTTTGAAATGACTACACTTGCTCCAGAAAACCAATGTGATATTATTTGTTTATTTTATTTTGAGGTCGGATATTAGAAATCTTCATTGAGCTTTTAATTGTTTTTATTATTATTATTATTATTATTATTATTATTATTATTATTATTATTATTATTATTATTATTATTATTATTATTGCTGCTTTGGCGTTACTCACCCTGAAGCGATTTCCAAGAAGCTTAAAAAAAAAATCCTATTCATATATTTTAATATGTGAGCAGCGACAGGATAAATCCGGTGCTGGTTCTGTTCTGTTTATGTTATAACCCTCATAGATATCATGCACATGAGTCAGCTGATCTGGGTGTATTGACCCATTTCCATGTATTGCATAAGTTTTAGAGGAATATCTGTCTAGTGCTGTGGACTAAATCTGTATCTGTCTACATGGGAAGAATGTATGTGTGTGTGTGTGTGTGTGTGTGTGTGTGTGTGTGTGTGTGTGTGCGTGCGCTCTTGCCATGAACTGCAGCTATAAAACGGAAATAAACACAGCCTTCGGCACGCAGAAGTGGAGCTTATTGTGTTTTGATTGCCTGAAAGTGCACTGAAATGAGGGATTTCATCCGTACAAAGTTTATGATTATGTCAGGTACAGTGTTGTGCATAAATATTACCGCCCCCCCTTAATAATCATCATCATCATCATTATCCTCATCCCCTTGAACTTTTCTACATACTTTAGTGTTGCAAATGAAATGGAACTAAAATGGACTTCCTGGGAAGTCGGACTGCGTGGAATTAAAGTGTCGCACGATCTCAGATTCATATTCCTAAATTCCTAAAACCATATCATGAAGACCAATCAGCTATCAAAATAAATCCTGGAAACTTCTAGACTGAATCTGTTATTAAAGCAAGGAAATAATCTGGCACATCCACGACCCAGCAATAGAGCAACCCGTCCACCAAAATTCACTGGTAAGCAGCTAGTGAAGAGTAAAGCTAAAGGATCTGTAGAGACCCACAGGTGAGTTGAGTGAAGCTTGGATAGGTTCATGGAAGAACTGCAAGCTGTTACTTTAAAAACAACAACAACAACAACAACAACTCGGAAACATGGTTCTTTAGATCTCAGTAGAACATTTTAGACTTGGAACAAAGTGTTGTGTTTTGTCTGAACCCCCAACACACCTCATCGCACAGCGGCGGTAGCATCACGGTGTATCGTCTGTCTGTTTCAGCAAAACCAAAAAATAAATAAATAAATAAATAAATAGAACCGGGTTGGAGTCCGTTACCTGACGTTGTCATGACGCTGGATGTAGATCTTGTGAAAAATCCGTTCGGGAGGTTTCAAGAAGTCTTCCTTCATCTCCATAGCCACGTTCCTTGGTAAGAGGCTCATCAACAGTCGCTCCTAAAGTGTGTGTAAGAGAAAGAAAGAGAGAGTGTGTGTGTGTGTTTATGTTGCAAGGATTTACAGTAAAGGGGAAAAAGATGAAAATCAATTAAGTCCCAGGTCTCATCGGTGATTTGAGACGAGCGCCGTTACCTGCTTTTCGTTCTCGTCCTCCATGCGCAGTCTCTCCTCGATGCAGTTGCGTGCCTGCAGGAAGGCCTTTCTCTGAGAACGCTCAGTGAGGATGCGCACAAACAGACCGGACAGATTGACGCTGGTGAAGAGCACTGTGTTGGCCACCAGCTATCACACACATATAAACAAATAAGAAGAAAGAGAAAGAGAGAGAGAGAGAGAGAGAGAGAGAGAGAGATTTCACATTGGTGAGAAATGAGGTATAGAAGTAATGGATTACATGAGGCTGAGTTACACCAGATGCTCAGCTCAGCCACTCGGTATTATGGTGGTGTGTGTATAGATTATACAGGAAGTTAGATATCAGGACAGATTAAAAGACTAAAGCGTCGCTGCATCACTCTGTTTTGGTAGAAAGCTCATTTCCACTGCAGTACTATCAATAAGGAGATGAGGGGCATTGTGGGTAATAGAGCAGCGTGTAGATAGAGGATGTTCAGGGAGGATATTTAGTTTCAACGTTTTCACCTTTCACAGAATGGAACCTTTAATCGAGTTTTTACAATCTGCTTATTTAGAGCTGATATATTCCAGGACACGACTCCGGCTTTAAAGCTCAAACCTCTGAAGACGTCCTGTTTCCCGATTGGACGACGTGCTGATAAAGTGAAGTGTCGATAGCAGAAAGCGACTAACAGAAGAAAAGGATGTGATGTGCCACACGTCTGTCCGTCTCGTGTGATTAATCTGTCCGTCCAGCAGTCCGAAGCTTTTTTAGGCTTTCAGGCCACAGTCAATATTGAGTTTTAGTGCAGGGGAAAATCAATAATACATCATGTTATGCAATGCTCTAATTATCTGTCATGCATGTGGAAAGAAAAGCAAATGAATTTTAATTTAATGGAATTATTTATGAAGACAGGTTGTGTTTATGTATGTAGAGAGAGAGACAGGTTGTGTTTATGTATGTAGAGAGAGAGACAGGTTGTGTTTATATATGTAGAGAGAGACAGGTTGTGTTTATGTATGTAGAGAGAGACAGGTTGTGTTTATGTATGTAGAGAGAGAGAGACAGGTTGTGTTTATGTATGTAGAGAGAGACAGGTTGTGTTTATGTATGTAGAGAGAGAGACAGGTTGTGTTTATGTATGTAGAGAGAGACAGGTTGTGTTTATGTATGTAGAGAGAGACAGGTTGTGTTTATGTATGTAGGGAGAGACAGGTTGTGTTTATGTATGTAGAGAGAGACAGGTTGTGTTTATGTATGTAGAGAGAGAGACAGGTTGTGTTTATGTATGTAGAGAGAGAGACAGGTTGTGTTTATGTATGTAGAGAGAGAGACAGGTTGTGTTTATGTATGTAGAGAGAGACAGGTTGTGTTTATGTATGTAGAGAGAGAGAGACAGGTTGTGTTTATGTACGTAGAGAGAGAGACAGGTTGTGTTTATGTATGTAGAGAGAGAGAGACAGGTTGTGTTTATGTATGTAGAGAGAGAGACAGGTTGTGTTTATGTATGTAGAGAGAGAGACAGGTTGTGTTTATGTATGTAGAGAGAGAGAGACAGGTTGTGTTTATGTATGTAGAGAGAGTGACAGGTTGTGTTTATGTATGTAGAGAGAGACAGGTTGTGTTTATGCACATAGAGAGAGAGACAGGTTGTGTGTTTATGTATGTAGAGAGAGAGACAGGTTGTGTTTATGCACATAGAGAGAGAGACAGGTTGTGTGTTTATGTATGTAGAGAGACAGGTTGTGTTTATGTATGTAGAGAGAGAGACAGGTTGTGTTTATGTATGTAGAGAGAGACAGGTTGTGTTTATGCACATAGAGAGAGAGACAGGTTGTGTGTTTATGTATGTAGAGAGAGAGACAGGTTGTGTTTATGCACATAGAGAGAGAGACAGGTTGTGTGTTTATGTATGTAGAGAGAGAGACAGGTTGTGTTTATGTATCTAGAGAGAGAGACAGGTTGTGTGTTTATGTATGTAGAGAGAGAGACAGGTTGTGTTTATGTATGTAGAGAGAGACAGGTTGTGTTTATGTATGTAGAGAGAGAGACAGGTTGTGTTTATGTATGTAGAGAGAGAGACAGGTTGTGTTTATGTATATATAGAGAGAGACAGGTTGTGCTTATGTATGTAGAGAGAGTGACAGGTTGTGTTTATGTATGTAGAGAGAGAGAGACAGGTTGTGTTTATGTATGTAGAGAGAAAGACAGGTTGTGTTTATGTATGTAGAGAGAGAGAGACAGGTTGTGTTTATGTATGTAGAGAGAGAGACAGGTTGTGTTTATGTATGTAGAGAGAGAGACAGGTTGTGTTTATGTATGTAGAGAGAGAGAGACAGGTTGTGTTTATGTATGTAGAGAGAGAGACAGGTTGTGTTTATGTATGTAGAGAGAGAGAGACAGGTTGTGTTTATGCATGTAGAGAGAGAGACAGGTTGTGTTTATGTATATATAGAGAGAGACAGGTTGTGTTTATGTATGTAGAGAGAGAGACAGGTTGTGTTTATGTATGTAGAGAGAGAGAGACAGGTTGTGTTTATGTATGTAGAGAGAGACAGGTTGTGTTTATGTATGTAGAGAGAGAGACAGGTTGTGTTTATGTATGTAGAGAGAGAGAGACAGGTTGTGTTTATGTATGTAGAGAGAGACAGGTTGTGTTTATGTATGCAGAGAGAGAGAGAGAGGTTGTGTTTATGTATGTAGAGAGAGAGACAGGTTGTGTTTATGTATGTAGAGAGAGACAGGTTGTGTTTTTGTATGTATAGAGAGAGACAGGTTGTGTTTATGTATGTAGAGAGAGAGAGACAGGTTGTGTTTATGTATGTAGAGAGAGACAGGTTGTGTTTATGTATGTAGAGAGAGAGAGACAGGTTGTGTTTATGTATGTAGAGAGAGAGAGACAGGTTGTGTTTATGTATGTAGAGAGTGACAGGTTGTGTTTATGTATGTAGAGAGAGAGACAGGTTGTGTTCATGTATGTAGAGAGAGAGACAGGTTGTGTTTATGTATGTAGAGAGAGAGAGACAGGTTGTGTTTATGTATGTAGAGAGAGAGACAGGTTGTGTTCATGTATGTAGAGAGAGAGACAGGTTGTGTTTATGTATGTAGAGAGAGAGACAGGTTGTGTTTATGTATGTAGAGAGAGAGACAGGTTGTGTTCATGTATGTAGAGAGAGAGACAGGTTGTGTTTATGTATGTAGAGAGAGACAGGTTGTGTTTATGTATGTAGAGAGAGACAGGTTGTGTTTATGTATGTAGAGAGAGAGACAGGTTGTGTTTATGTATGTAGAGAGAGAGACAGGTTGTGTTTATGTATGTAGAGAGAGAGACAGGTTGTGTTTATGTATGTAGAGAGAGAGACAGGTTGTGTTTATGTATGTAGAGAGAGAGACAGGTTGTGTTTATGTATGTAGAGAGAGAGACAGGTTGTGTTTATGTATGTAGAGAGAGAGAGACAGGTTGTGTTTATGTATGTAGAGAGAGAGACAGGTTGTGTTTATGTATGTAGAGAGAGAGAGACAGGTTGTGTTTATGTATGTAGAGAGAGACAGGTTGTGTTTATGTATGTAGAGAGAGAGACAGGTTGTGTTTATGTATGTAGAGAGAGACAGGTTGTGTTTATGTATGTTAAGAGAGAGAGACAGGTTGTGTTTATGTATGTAGAGAGAGAGACAGGTTGTGTTTATGTATGTAGAGAGAGAGACAGGTTGTGTTTATGTATGTAGAGAGAGAGACAGGTTGTGTTTATGTATGTAGAGAGAGAGACAGGTTGTGTTTATGTATGTAGAGAGAGAGACAGGTTGTGTTTATGTATGTAGAGAGAGAGACAGGTTGTGTTTATGTATGTAGAGAGAGAGACAGGTTGTGTTTATGTATGTAGAGAGAGAGACAGGTTGTGTTTATGTATGTAGAGAGAGAGACAGGTTGTGTTTATGTATGTAGAGAGAGAGACAGGTTGTGTTTATGTATGTAGAGAGAGAGACAGGTTGTGTTTATGTATGTAGAGAGAGAGACAGGTTGTGTTTATGTATGTAGAGAGAGAGACAGGTTGTGTTTATGTATGTAGAGAGAGAGACAGGTTGTGTTTATGTATGTAGAGAGAGAGACAGGTTGTGTTTATGTATGTAGAGAGAGAGACAGGTTGTGTTTA
Organism: Tachysurus vachellii; assembly: GCF_030014155.1. Lineage (NCBI taxonomy): Eukaryota > Metazoa > Chordata > Actinopteri > Siluriformes > Bagridae > Tachysurus > Tachysurus vachellii. The sequence continues at coordinate 26,327,889 of NC_083466.1, read as the reverse complement.
TGTATGTAGAGAGAGAGACAGGTTGTGTTTATGTATGTAGAGAGAGAGACAGGTTGTGTTTATGTATGTAGAGAGAGACAGGTTGTGTTTATGTATGTAGAGAGAGAGACAGGTTGTGTTTATGTATGTAGAGAGAGAGACAGGTTGTGTTTATGTATGTAGAGAGAGAGACAGGTTGTGTTTATGTATGTAGAGAGAGAGACAGGTTGTGTTTATGTATGTAGAGAGAGAGACAGGTTGTGTTTATGTATGTAGAGAGAGAGACAGGTTGTGTTTATGTATGTAGAGAGAGAGACAGGTTGTGTTTATGTATGTAGAGAGAGAGACAGGTTGTGTTTATGTATGTAGAGAGAGAGAGACAGGTTGTGTTTATGTATGTAGAGAGAGAGACAGGTTGTGTTTATGTATGTAGAGAGAGAGACAGGTTGTGTTTATGTATGTAGAGAGAGACAGGTTGTGTTTATGTATGTAGAGAGAGAGACAGGTTGTGTTTATGTATGTAGAGAGAGAGACAGGTTGTGTTTATGTATGTAGAGAGAGAGACAGGTTGTGTTTATGTATGTAGAGAGAGAGACAGGTTGTGTTTATGTATGTAGAGAGAGACAGGTTGTGTTTATGTATGTAGAGAGAGACAGGTTGTGTTTATGTATGTAGAGAGAGACAGGTTGTGTTTATGTATGTAGAGAGAGAGACAGGTTGTGTTTATGTATGTAGAGAGAGAGACAGGTTGTGTTTATGTATGTAGAGAGAGAGACAGGTTGTGTTTATGTATGTAGAGAGAGAGACAGGTTGTGTTTATGTATGTAGAGAGAGAGACAGGTTGTGTTTATGTATGTATAGACATTTTGTATGTAGAGAGAGACAGGTTGTGTTTATGTATGTAGAGAGAGAGACAGGTTGTGTTTATGTATGTAGAGAGAGAGACAGGTTGTGTTTATGTATGTAGAGAGAGAGAGACAGGTTGTGTTTATGTATGTAGAGAGAGACAGGTTGTGTTTATGTATGTAGAGAGAGACAGGTTGTGTTTATGTATGTAGAGAGAGACAGGTTGTGTTTATGTATGTAGAGAGAGAGACAGGTTGTGTTTATGTATGTAGAGAGAGAGAGACAGGTTGTGTTTATGTATGTAGAGAGAGAGACAGGTTGTGTTTATGTATGTAGAGAGAGAGAGACAGGTTGTGTTTATGTATGTAGAGAGAGAGAGACAGGTTGTGTTTATGTATGTAGAGAGAGAGAGACAGGTTGTGTTTATGTATGTAGAGAGAGAGACAGGTTGTGTTTATGTATGTAGAGAGAGAGACAGGTTGTGTTTATGTATGTAGAGAGAGAGACAGGTTGTGTTTATGTATGTAGAGAGAGAGACAGGTTGTGTTTATGTATGTAGAGAGAGACAGGTTGTGTTTATGTATGTAGAGAGAGACAGGTTGTGTTTATGTATGTAGAGAGAGAGAGACAGGTTGTGTTTATGTATGTAGAGAGAGAGAGACAGGTTGTGTTTATGTATGTAGAGAGAGACAGGTTGTGTTTATGTATGTAGAGAGAGACAGGTTGTGTTTATGTATGTAGAGAGAGACAGGTTGTGTTTATGTATGTAGAGAGAGACAGGTTGTGTTTATGTATGTAGAGAGAGAGAGACAGGTTGTGTTTATGTATGTAGAGAGAGAGAGACATTTCCTGTGATATTTCAGCATCTCTTTTGGACCTCAGCATCTCTGTTAAGTGGAATTAAGGGTTTGTTTGCTCCTGACTCACTAGAGTTGTCTGTACTTTCTCTGCTTTGCGTAACGTGTTTTATTCAGTGGCTGCTTGCGTGGCCCTCGGTGCTGTTGTGACATTTCTGTCGAGCAGGGTGTGAGGACAGCGTGGCAGATGTGTGGGAGATGAGAATCTCACATTAGACTTTGTTGTATGCTTTTGAGTGGGAGTGTGCACTTAACACATTCATGCGTACGTCAAGAAAATGTGTGTTGATGCGCTCGCTCGCGCACCTTCAAGAGTGAAGGACAGATTTCTCAAAAGATAATATTCCCAAATATTCCCAAATATTCCCAAAACATGAGATAGATTTCAGAACTCAAACACCAGGACAAGCCAGGAAAGACGTTAAATAAGACAAACATTGTGTGTGTGTGTGTGTGTGTGTGCATGTGTGTGTATGTTCATATGTGTGTATGCTTGTGTGTGTGTGTACTGTATGTGTGTGTATGTTTGTATGCATGTATAAGAGTGTATATTTGTGTGAGATTTGTTTGTGTGTATTTCCGTGTTTTTATGTGTGGGTGTTTGTGTATGTTCATATTTGTGTACGTTTGTGTTTGTGAATATGTGTGTATATGTGTTTGTATGTGTGTGTGTGTGTGTGTGTATGTGTGTATGTTTGTATGCATGTATAAGAGTGTATATTTGTGTCAGATTTGTTTGTGTGTATTTCTGTGTTTGTATGTGTGTGTGTGTTTGTGTATGTTTATATGTGTGTATGTTTGTGTTTGTGAATATGTGTGTATATGTGTGTGTGTGTGTGTGTGTGTGTGTGTGTGTGTGTGTGTGTGAGACCATCTAGGTCACACCTTACTAACGCTGGCTAATCTGATGACGTGTGTTGATCAGCAGTGTCTCGGTGTTAAAATAACTCTGAAGGAGAGAACGGAAAACCCTGATGAAATCTGGATCATGTCCAAATCTATTGTTCTGATATTTTTTCCCTGAACTGAAATTTTACTCACAACTAAAGTTTCAACATTTTCGACAAAAGGCTTGACAGCAGCTTGTACGGTGTGTTACGGTTGATATAGTGACGTTAAAGCAAAACTGCGAACATGGACGCGTTGTGGTTCAGGATCCTGAGACGTTTTTGCAAAGTATAAAGCAGCTGAAGTTTGAAATCAATAAAGATTTATGGGTTATTTTTTAAACTAAAGATGACTTTTTACTAACATTCGTTAGAGACAGTGATTAAGCCCTTTCACCATCTCGTAACATGGTTTAGACTTGAGCCTTTAATTGGTCTCTCAACCCAGATCTTAGTTCCCTGAAACAGTTCTACCTGGAACTTCTTCTGACAGGAGAACCGTCTCCTGCATCCCTTTTTCACCTCAAAGAAGCTCAACAGAAGAGTAAAAGAACCGTAAATGATACATACATTGTATGTATGTATGGATTGTATGAGTGCTGGAATAACACTTCATTAAACAAACAAACAAACAAATAAGTTGTTTGCTGTTTTACAGCAATATCTGGATTTATTCTATTAGTCTACAAACTCTCTTGCTTTCTTTCTGTCTTTCAATCTGTCTTTCTTTCTTCACCACAACTACTCAGCCCCTGTGGAGCAACACGTGTCCGAGTTTAATCTCACATTCACAGGCCCGATCACAAACGGCTCCGTGTTTTACACAGAGTGCACTGAATGCAGCTGCTACAGACAGCGCTTTATTCCCTAGGTAGTGGCCTTATACAGGCAGCAGGGAATTAGCGGAGATCGATGGCGCTGTCCAGAGTCATGGTGCTGAAACCTGGTGCGTGGAAACGCTTCACTTTTAATAAACACGTTTCTGATTAGACTTTTTAAGGAGATATTATCGTCGGAAGAAGGATTCGAACTTTCCGAGGTGTCTTGGGAACCTTTACAAAGGGTTTTGAGCGCACCGAAGCCAGTTCGTTCTTTAGACAGCATGTGGTTTACATGTTGAAGTGTTGTTTACTTTGATATTAAAGAACTTTGTAAACTAATTCATCAATAAATCGTTAAATAAATCTCGGACACTTACAGCTCTCCACAGCTTTTGCGTCTTGGCCGTGACCGACGTTGCCGTGACCACGATGTGGGAGATGGACACCATGATGCCGAAGGTTACGGCCAGGAGGGTCCTCACCGGAAGCAGCGCGTACGCGACGAAAGTGACAAGCGCGAGCTGCCAGACTCCTTGCTCGGGCTGCGGCGTCGGCGTGTAGGAACTGGGCGCCACGGGCGGGAACGGGCAGCAGAGCAGAGCGAAGGTGAAGGCGAACAGAAGCGTGAGGCTGACGATCTGCTGCAGCTGACCCACGCGCAGGTACTTGACGTTGGCCACGACGAAGAGCGACGCGAAGACGACGCCGTGTGCCGGATGCGATGCCTTGGCGACAGCCAGGCCCGGACCGGAGAGCGCCTCGAACGCTGCGAGCGCACACGCCAACGCCGCGAGCACGGCGAGCGCCTTGAGCGCCGAGGTCTGCTCCAGCTTCAGGTTGTAGGTGCGGAACAGCGACTCGAGCTCCTTACAGTCGAACTCGTCCTCGCACGCGATAGCGGTCACGGGCACACCGGGCGGACAGCGGCGGCTCCGCTTCCGCCGCGTCTTGACTTTCTGAAACGGGACTTCCTCCATGTCAGGGCCATTCACGAGCCGAGCGGCGGCGTGGCGGAGTCACCGACAGAAGATCCGCTCTTAGAGGGTAGAGGGGACGGCAGAAGCGCGCAGCACATCACACTCCCTCCAGTGAGAGAGAGAGAGAGAGAGAGAGAGAGAGAGAGAGAGAGAGAGAGAGAGAGAGAGAGAGAGAGTCGGGATGGGGGGGTGGTGTTAAAGTGAGCCGTGAGGGAGTTTGTGTTCTTCTGTTTGGACAAAAATTAGAAGAAGAAGAAGAAGAAGAAGAAGAAGAAGAAGAAGAAGAAGAAGAAGAGGAGGAGGAGGAGGAGGAGGAATAGGTACGAGTTAGAGGAGAATGTGCCCCGAGGACCACGCATGCGCAATGTGTAGCCGGGATAAAAAGCACGTCGAGGTTATTCAGCAGATTGACACGGCGAATAAGGGAAACGCGCGCGCGCGCGCGCACACACACACACACACACACACACACACCGGTTACTCTTCATTGCAAACATACACATTTTTTCCACTTCACTTTTACTTATTTTACTCATTTTCACACATGATTCCCTCATTTTCACACTGATGTCTCGTTTTTTTCTGAGACCATTTCAGTGCATGTCACGAATAAATAATCATACTGTATATTTTCCACGTGACCACATATTAGTCTTGAAAGAAACCTTAGATGAATCTTAGGCCACGTTCACACTGCAGGTAAAAGTGGCCCAAATCTGGCCCAAATTTTTTTGGGGTCAAGTGACCAGGTCAGACTTCTTCAGGAGTAGTGTGAACACTCAAATCTAGCCCAGATCTGATTTTTTTAAATCAGATTCAGACCACTTCCATATGTGGTCCTGAATCAGAACCAAATCTGATTTTTTCCAATGTGGCCGCAGTGTGAACAACCAAGGCGGATTTGATGCGACTTTTACGGCAATCTACATCGACACACATCAAATGTGACTACGCCTACAAAATGGATCAAATAATCAAAAGTTCAATCAAAACATTTAGAAAGAAAAGCGAACACGCTTACTTCCTCCATAACCTCGCCAACTTTAGCGCAACTGCGTGCTGCGTGTGACGTCATTGTTATTGTTCGTTTGCGCATGCGGGTCAGTTCGAAACAGCAAACAGTTCACACTGGTATCTGATATAGACCACATTTTAAAAGGTAATGTGAGCCAAACAAAAAAAAAAATCAGATCTGAGCAACATATCCGAATTGAGCATTAAGACTTGCAGTGTGAACGTGGCTTTACATTCATTTAAACCTTACATTCATTTGGAGTGAACCTGAACCTGTAGACACAGTTCAGAAAATACTGTACAAAAACCAGAACAAATACAGACATTTATTTTTTTTCTTATTGTGGAGATATTACAATGACATGTTAGCAAACACAGACAAATAATATTAGAAGAATATTAAAAATATAAATCAGGATACAGAAGCTCTGTTGTCTCTGAATCCAGAGTTCAACTGTGTCACGTGTTCTTGTCGTGTCCTTGTAGGCTTCCTTCAGGTTCTCAGGGTTTCCTTTCAACTCATATTAACCTGCCAGCAGGTGGTGTGTGTGTGTGTGTGTGTGTGTGTGTGTGTGTGTGTGTGTGTGTGTGTGTGTGTGTGTGTGTGTGTGTGCGCGCTACTATGTGCTTGATAAACAGCACAGTGATGAGTGAATGGATGGATGGATGATTGAATGGGTGGATGGATGGATGGATGGATGGATGGAGGGATGGATGGCTCTATGAATGGAGTTCATACATTCACTCATCTAACAAGGTACAAACTGTTTGTAATACTTTAAGACACACCTGTTCTCAGTAATTTGTTGGGTGTGATTGAAACAGCACTGAAAACATAACAATCTCACTGTCTTTCGGTTTATATAACATTTACAATTATTTTTGTCAGAGGAGATATTTAATATGTATAACATTTTTTTAATACAGGACATTATACAGGATTGTAATATGGTGTATATGATGTTTATTTAATTATGTACCCACACTCACTCAACATTCATTCATTCATTCATTCGTTCATTCATTCATTTGTTCAGTCAGCTATTTGTTGATTCTTTAATTGATTGATTGATTGACTGATTCATTCATTCATTCATGTAGTCAGTAAGTCAGTAAGTCAGTCAGTCAGTCAGTCAGTCAGTCATTTGTTCATTTATCTATTGATTGAATAATTAGTTCATTCATTCATCTATAACTTTTGTTCATCCCACTGTTTAATTAATCATCCATGCCTTTACAATTCATTTCTACATTTACCTTTCACGTTTCCATTCACCCATTCATTCATTTCTTCATTCATCTGCTCTTTGATACACGTAGATGCACAAGTCAGCATGTCACCATGTTTTCCTACAAAATCTTAAAACCCTTAATTGTGTCTCTGGTGTAACTCTTTAAGGTTCTATGTGGAACCCAACAGCAGACTGTTTTAATATAAGACACAGTTCCAACTACAAACCTTTTTGTAACCTAACAACCCTTAATCCTCCAGCGAACCTTTAAATAACGCTTTTCTCCAGGGACAATTTAGCTAAATCGTACATTTCTGACAGGTTCTTAGTTGTATGAAGAATATAATCACCGATAATTAGTATTACTGGATCTTCTTACTCATGAAGGGTTCTTCTAAATGGCTTAATTGGATTATCATGGGGTCTGCTCCTGGGTTATATATCAAATTCAGGTGTGGACAAATCACTAATATACACAAACCTTTAAAGAATGTTTACAGAATGCATTTTTCTAAATCTGTAGCCAAAAAATTCAAACACAATATGATAAATCAGAAGACTGTCCAGGTATCAAGTCTAACCTTGTCTCTAACCCTAATCTTAACCTTAAATAAACCATTCCGAATTTAAAAATGTGATGTAAAAGTAAATATACATAAATAAACGTCAATGAAAAGTGTCCCGTGTTTCAATAGATCACTCTGAGTTCACATTCAGCAACAGATAAAAAAGGTGTAACTGAGATCAGAAACAGCGGAGAACAGAAGGGGATTGTGAGATTGGTCACAGGGTGTAAATACCTTGTTAAAAAATACAATGACGTCTGTGTGGTGAGTTACAGAGAGACAAACTTTCATTCTCACTATGCTACCGGATTGGGAATTTCACTCCATTGACTTCAGGTGGCACGTTTTAAAGGATCCTATAAATACTCACAGCACTTCTGAAAGTGTGAAACAGCAAGGAAGGTAAAAAGAAAAGGGGAGGCTGGGTGGACGTTAACATATTAAGACACACCTGTTCTCAGTAATTTGTTGGGTGTGATTGAAACAGCACTGTTTCCAAATCCGTATATATATATATATATATATATATATATATATATATATATATATATATATATATATATATATATATATATATATACAGATTTCTTTCATTCAAAGACAGAACAAAGAAGGAATAATCAATGATCAGGATTTATTTATTTATTTATTTATTTATTTATTTTTTGCCAAAAAAAAAAAAAAAAAAGACAAATTATCAGATTGACGTCCAATCGATGCAACCTGAATCGTGTTTGTTGAATGCAGTATTTCCAAACATGAGCTCCATTGTTTTAGTCGTCTATTTCTACCATTGACTAATGACGCAAGCCAAAAAAAAATGCAGCGTCTGGTCCTCCGGAGACGTCTGAACAATCAGAGACAGCAACAGCAGCGTGAGTCGGTTTGCTGACTGGAGAAAGAAAAGAAACAAAGCTCTATGATTAATCTCTTTTGCACCACTGAAAACACCAGTGCGTAACAAAAAAGCTTTCAGACTGCACTAGTGCTTCATCAGGAGATTCATCTGGATGAAAGAAACACAACTTGTATAACAAAAACTTTACACTCCACACACATCTATATGATGGACCAAGATTGTGCTGTTAAAAGAAAATAATCGCTGAGGCAGTTGCGATGAAGCCGAGTCACTGTTACACTACGAAGCTGATTATTTTCCAATACCAGAAAGGGTTAATCATTTATTTATTTCCTATTTTAATAACCCAGCAATTTGTCAACTAGGAGAGATTTATTAAATGTTCTTTTTATCCATTTGTAGTTACATTTCAATTTTGGAATGTTTAATTGGTTCCTGTTACTATAAATTATAAACATAAATTCATTTACCAGCCTCTCGTTTCTCTCACTATCTTGTAAAATAAAATAAAATAAAATTTCATGTGAAATTGACAAAATCATTTGAAAATAAAAATAAAAAAAAACATTCCCAAAAACATTGTGCATAAAATCTGTTTAAAAAAATAAAAAAAAGTTTTTTGCAGTTGTTATGAAATAAGGGGGCACGGTGGCTTAGTGGTTAGCACGTTTGCCTCACACATCCAGGGTTGGGGGTTCGATTCCCGCCTCCGCCTTGTGTGTGTGGAGTTTGCATGTTCTCCCCGTGCCTCGGGGGTTTCCTCCGGGTACACCGGTTTCCTCCCCCGGTCCAAAGACATGCATTGTTGGTTGATTGGCATCTCTGGAAAATTGTCCGTAGTGTGTGATTGTGTAAGTGAATGAGAGTGTGTGCGTGTGCCCTGCGATGGGTTGGCACTCCGTCCAGGGTGTATACTGTCTTGATGCCCGATGACGCCTGAGATAGGCACAGGCTCCCCGTGACCCGAGGTAGTTCGGATAAGTGGTAGAAGATGAATAAATGAATGAATGTTATGAAATGAGACGTTTTTGAGAGAAAACTAAAACATATGAACTAATTGCCACAAATGATCAGAAAGCAAACATGAATTGTGTAATAGAAAAGAGAGCACTAGCATAAAATCACTCAGCCTATTAAGCTAAAAGCATTTCATATCTCTAACACCATTCCGGTTCCGTCAGGAACTCCAGCTCCACCACCTGCTGTGTTAGTAGCCGCCTCGTAAATGTGGGAATCCTGCAGCAGATTTAGAAAGCCCGGCTTGGTGGTTAACCCTCACTCAGCACACAGCGCGTGTGAATAGCAGATTCATCATGAGTCCTCTCACAGCCTTGGATCTCACCGGCGTAACTGACGCTACTGGGGCTACCGGCTCTAAAGTCTAACACGTACGAGTAACACGCAATTTATTAGGAGCTCTAACAAAGGAGAGCGGAAACTCTGACACAGTGCAGAAGAGCTCCATTAGAATCTGTGCTGATAATACTTCTCCTGAGCAGATTTAATGACAAGTAACAAAAACAAGATTATAAGTATGATTAGTCATTCCCTCGCTCTCTCTCTCTTTCTTTCTGTCTGGCTGTTTGCTTTGTGTCTATCTCTGTTTTTTTTTTGTTTTGTTTTTTTCTGTGTAAGTCTCTCTCTCTCTCTCTCTCTTTCTTTCTCTCTGTGTGTGTTACATTAGAGAGGCCTGATGAGGTTCATGCTGATCCTTTTAAAGGGGAATTTGATCAGACATCATGGAGTCTCAGGGTTTTGCTGGCTGACTGCTCCAAGGAGAAATCATTGTGGGCCGTGTCCCCATGATGCAAGAGCTGGAATTGCATCAGAGATCCAGATCAGTGTTAATGGTACTATAGTATAAAGCGGAAATCAGTTTTGATGAGTTGGCTTCAGGGTCTGGGCTAGTTTTAGGTTCAGGGCTGGTTTCAGGGTCTGGCTTGGTTTTAAGGTACAACCTGGTTTCAGGGTCAGAGCTGGTTTCAGGGTCCTGTTTGTTTTAGGGTCAGAGATGGTTTACATTTACAGCATTTGGCAGAGGCCTTTATCCAGAGCGACGTACAAAAGTGCTTAAGTCTCAATAAATGAATGTATGAACCTTGGTTCACTAGGCTTCAGACTTAAGATACCATGAGCCTAAATCACTGTTCAAGGTTTTTTATTTCTTATATAATACAGAAATAATGAAGTGTTTCCTGAATAAGTAGGTCTTCAACTTGTTTGAAAATAGCCAGTGACTCAGCTGTCAGGACCTCTAAGGGAAGTTCATTCCCCCACCTTGGTGCCAGAACAGAGAAGAGTCTTGTAGTATACTTGCCTCTTACCCTGAGAGATGGTGGAACCAGTCGAGCAGTGCTGGTAGCTCTGAGGGAGTGAGGTGCAGTGTGAGGAGTGATGAGGGCATTGAGGTAAGACGGACCTTCCATTTTTGGTTTTGTAGGCCAGCATCAGTGTTTTGAATCTAATGCGTGCAGCTAACAGAAGCCAGTGGAGGGATCGTTGGATCATTTGCAGAGGACAAATTGCGTTCATAGGTAGACCTGTCAGCAGTGAGGTCCAGTAGTCCAGTCTTATGATGACAAGAGACTGAACAAGTACCTGAGCAGCCTGTGTGGGGACAAAAATGGCCGAATCCTTCTAATGTTTTAGAGAAGGACATGTCACATAAGCAACATGAGAGGAAAAGGACAGTTGATTGTCCATGGTAAACCCAAGGTTACGAGCTGTGACTGAAGGGGAGATCAGATCGTTATGCAAGGATATTGCATGATCATGTCCTGGGGATGAATCACCTGGGATGATCAGCAGTTCAAGGTTCAGCAGGTTTCATGCTTAGGCTTTGTTTCAGGGTCATGCTTTCAGGGTCAGGGCTGGTTTTAAGGTCCTGTTTGTTTTCAGGGTCAGGTTTTGATTTGGTTTCAGTCTCAGAGCTGGTTTCAGGGTCTATCTTGGTTTCAGGGTCAGATCTGGTTCACTGGTTCTTCACAGTCCTCATCATCATCTAGGGGTTAGTGGCACTGGTCCAAAAAATGTAATAATCCCTGAATTTCATAATGAAATAAATGCTTTGTTGGATGCTGTCCATAGAAACAAAAAAAGACACTGAACTGTTCAGCATTTGTAATATTTTGTAGTTTTTTTCCTTTGCAGTACACAATAAGCCACAGGAATAAACAATCAGACACTTTGCTTTGAAGTAGCGAGTCCAGTCGAGTTGTTTGCAGCTTTTTATGTGTATTTTTTCTTACCTTACCAAAAGTTTTTTAAATTTAGATATTGACTTCCCCGTGTTCACAGCGAGAAAGCCTTTTCATTCTATTTTTACCAGCTGAATGAAAGGCACAACAGAGGAGGTAATCACGCAAGAGCCGGATATTTATACACAGCAGAAATCACATCTAGTGAGAGGGGCCTACCTTCATGCTGTAGTGTTAAAAGTGACTATTTTGACTAAATGGCTCATACATTCCAGATAATGAAACATTCATTAGTAGACATACTGTGAAATTTATAGATTGTCCTGATCTGTTTTGTACCAACGAAGCAATACACACTGCCGCTAGAATAGATACAGTACGTTTTAGCAACACCATATTTTTAAACATAAACAATAATGGCATTATAGTAAATAATCTAAATAATCTGCTTTAGCCAATCATATGCATTTATATTTATGCTATTTATCAGACGCCTTTGTCCAGAGCAGTATAAGTAAAAGTAAAGTACAAAATCTCTATTAATGAATGCATCATTAATAGAGGGGCAGTGATGGCCCAAGTAGTTAAGGCTCTGGGCTGTTACTTGGAGGATCAGGGTTCAAACCCCAGCACTGCCAAGCTGCCACTGTTGGGCCCTTGAACAAGGCCCTTAACCATCACTGCTCCAAGGGCACTGTATAAGGGATATGTGAAGAATACACTTCTGTGCTCTATAGTATATGTGACAAAATAAGGCGCTTCTAGTCTACACCAATACTGGTTCATTAGGTCACAAACTACGGATACCATCAGTCTAAATCTCTGTTAGGAGAAATATAGCAGAATCGTTCTTTCTATCAAACAAATGCTAGTTTAAGTATTTGAGAAAGAGGTCGGTTTTCACACGTCATTTGAAAATAGCCAGTGACTCAGTTTTTCAGACATCTACAGTAGGTGAAGTTCACTCTACCAGCTCGGTGCCAGAACAGAGAGAAGTCTCTATGTATACATACTGAGAGATAGTGGAACCAGTTGATCAGTGCTAGGAGATCTAAGGGACCATTGTGTAGTGTGAGGAGTGATAAGAGCTTTAAGGTAAGAGGGAGCTGGTCCATTTTTGGCTTTGTAGGCAAGCATCAGTGTTTTGAATCTGTTACTTGGAGCTATCAGAAGCCAGTGAAGGGAGTGCAGAAGTCAGGTAGTGCAGGAGAACTTAGGCAGCTTGAATATAAATCATGCAGATGCATTTTAGATCATTTGCAAAGTTTGAATTGCATTGAGAAGTATGTCTGCTGTTAGAGAGATGCATCTTTCTAGTCAAACTGATAATGAAAGAAGAAACTAACGCGAGCATTTTAAATTAGCAATATGCATTTATGTAAAGTACATAGCTAAAGGCATCTCAACCTACCAGAGACCAGCTATCAATGCATGGCTGGAGAAAATATCTCATAAAACAGACCATTTTTACAAACTTGAATCAATTTTTCATTTTATTACCGCTCTCGGGGGGCACGGTGACTTAGTGGTTAGCACGTTCGCCTCACACCTCCAGGGTCGGGGTTCGATTCCCGCCTCCGCCTTGTGTGTGGAGTTTGCATGTTCTCCCCGTGCCTCGGGGGTTTCCTCTGGGTACTCCGGTTTCCTCCCTAGGTCCAAAGACATGCATGGTAGGTTGATTGGCATCTCTGGAAAAATTGTCCGTAGTGTGTGATTGCGTGAGTGAATGAGAGTGTGTGTGTGTGCCCTGTGATGGGTTGGCACTCCGTCCAGGGTGTATCCTGCCTTGATGCCCGATGACGCCTGAGATAGGCACAGGCTCCCCGTGACCCGAGGTAGATTGGATAAGCGGTAGAAAATGAATGAATGAATGAATTACCGCTCTCTCTTGGTCAAATTAGTCAAGTACCGACATGATTTGTACTAAAACAAAAAAGACGAAAACAAAAACAATGTTTTATTTTAGAATTTTGCATCAATTTTGAGATTTTGTGCTAAATCTGTTTATAGTTTGTTTATAGTGAAAACTGCTATCTTGAAGCACACTTCTGTGAAGCAAAGCTATTATTTAACCCAAATAAAGATTTACTTTGTTTACATATCACTTAGTAAATGAATTTTTTTATGTGCAAGAATACTATGGTTATATAAGAAGAAAATGTGCAGTTATAAAATATTTCCCTGTCAGGTTAACGCCAACATCCTTAGAATACATCCTCTGTTTCCCAGAACACACTACGGCCTACAACCAAACTCTGGGAAGTTTGTATTTAAAAGTTAGTATATTATAGAATTATATGCCACCATTGTTTAAGGGTGCCAATATTTCCGGTTCTGAAATAACATGTACTATTTTGTCCTTTTCATTTTGGCAAAACAGAAATCACCTGAAAAGTATGTTAGCTGTTAGCTGTTTTTTTAGCAATAGGCACACCAAATGCAAATAAATATAATATCCACCAGGCGGAGAAGCCAACAGACCGAAAGGGAAAGGACGGGACTGTGCCCTGTAAAATGAAAATATACTGTATAAGATTATAATTATTTAAGTAGCAAAGCAATTAGTTTGATTGATTTATGAGGATTTTTTTGTAATTTTGTACTCACTTTACATAATAAAAGCTTTTTTGTAACTACATCTCCAGCATCATCTGGATTGACCATCTTCATAAAGGATAAAAGCTGATCTGACAGACTGGAACATGTTCGAAGACACTGAGACCAATGAATATCACACTAATGAGGACCTCGGAGTACGGATCGATCGTCACCCACATGTGCTTACAAAGGCATTAATAATAGCATTTCCAGAGCAGAAAGATCTGGAACAACACAGAGGTAGGAGCCTTACTAAGAGAAAGTGTTTCTAAGTCCAGACTGAAAGCAGTGATCAGGGGCGTGATGCTAAGGCGAGCGAGACTGGGGGCTAATTTTAGAATCTGTTCCATATCTAAAGAACCATTAAAGGAAGATTAACCATATCACATTGGGGTAGACAAATCAATAACACGGACGCCTAGGTCAAAAACGATTACATATCCTGTTTAGTAATTTTATATTCATAGGTGTCTGGCAGACAAGTAGGCTCGGTAAGCTAACAGTCGCTAGGAAGCAACATTTGCTAATGACCTTTTTTTTTGATGATTTTTTTTTTTTTGCATACATATTCACTCACATTTTGAACTGAAAAGAACTTCATTAAGTTTACATGTTATATATCTTTACTAAAGAACCCTGAATATTAAAGTAAGGACAAAAATCAATATAGTTTACAATATTACATTACAAAGTATTGCAAAGTACCGAAACTTAATTAGTTCAATAGTTGAACTTAGCATTCAATTAATGTAATATAAATATGCTTGTTCCTGGAAGAGCCCGAGGTTAGAGAACCCTCTTAACCTAATTAAACTTATATCACAAACTATTAAAAGTACATTTTTTACTAAATTGAAAGAATATGCTACATCCTTGGACTCATGACTCTCTGGACTCAGGTCATCTATGTAGACTAGGCCATCTAAAAGGTCAAGGACTATTTGAAGTGGGGATTAGTCAGAGAAGCAATCACGATGTCAAGGGTAAAGTTCAACATGATGCTCCCAACACCGTGCTTTATGATGATTTTGTAGTGTTTGTGTCAGGGGAGTGAGTAATAACAAATCAGCATGGTTAGGGATAATTCTGCTCAAAATGAATGCAAACAAATGTTTCAAACAAAGTCAAGTGATACCATCCATCCATCCATTTTCTACCGCTTATCCGGGGCCGGGTCACGGGGGCAGCAGTCTAAGCAGGGACACCCAGACTTCCTTCTCCCCAGACACTTCCTCCAGCTCTTCCGGGGGAATACCGAGGCGTTCCCAGGCCAGCCGAGAGACATAGTCCCTCCAGGGTGTCCTAGGTCTTCCCTGGGGCCTCCTCCCGGTAGAGCCAGATTCCGTGTCCGGGGATTGGGTCGCCGAGGCCCCCGCCTTCGACTGCCACCCAATCCACATTGCACCAGCCCCTTACGGTCCCTCCTGCAGGTGGTGGGCCCACAGGAGATCGGCCCCACGTCGCTCCTTCGGGCTGAGCCCGGCCGGGCCCCGTGGGGTAAGACCCGGCCACCAGGCGCTCGCATGCGAGCCCCAACCCCGGGCCTGGCTCCAGAGTGGGGCCCCGGTTGTGCCATACCGGGCGACGTCACGGACCTTGTTATTAATCTACTCATAAGGGGTATTTGAACCGCTCTTGGTCTGGCCTGTCACCCAGGACCTGTTTGCCTTGGGAGACCCTACCAGGGGCAGAAAGCCCCAGACAACATAGCTCCTAGGATCATTCAGGCACGCAAACCCCTCCACCACAATAAGGTGGCGGTTCGAGGAGGGGAAGTCAAGTGATACGATAAAGATAAATTTTGTTTAGATTTATCTATAACATTTAACACTGTGATAACAGCAGGGATGTTTCTGAACTTTTGGTTTGCAGCAAAGTGGCATGAAACTATCATTCTGGTCAAGTTGAAGAGCACAATAGGGTTGCAAGGTTCCAGCAAAATATCGTCGCTGTCAGGCGGAATCCCAAAAACGTTATTTTTCAGGAAATTTAAAAAAATGCCGTACCTTATCTGCAGTGCACAGGGTTTAGTCCGCGTTGCAGTGGATTGTCTTGCGCTAAATTCCTGTCCTCAGACGAGCACCAGAACTAGTGGGGGTCAAGATTTTTTTTTTCTTTGAGCCCAGTGTTTTGAAGACATTTACCTCAGAAGACGTGTTGATTCGTTGCGACTCTTCTTGAGGAGAAATATGCCGTGAAGCTCTCCCGCGGAGTGAGGAAGAGGTGGACAGTTGAAGTGTCCAATGGAGTTATGAGATTTGCGCTCAAGCTATTTTCAAGACTTTAGATTGGTTAATAACTTGTAAAAATAACAGACCCACGTGGGGACTGACCAATAGCATCGATATGTGAAAAAATATGAAATTGACAAAATTTGAACATACAAGGTTTCCGCCTGACAGCGACAATATTCAACCCAACTATAAGGTTTGGTCATTGGGAAAGGGTAGGAAATGGTTTGGCACAACTTACAGGTACACTGTCTGTACTTACACTTTCCCTTTATTTCCCCTAACTTACATTGTGTTTAGATTAAATTTAAATTTGCTTAAAAACAAGACCTTGGTGGTCAGGATCTTTTTAACACTTGCTGATATACTTGCATCTGCAAGTATCATATGTGGGTATGAGAGTCAGGATGCAAGTGTATCAGATCAGCATTAGGGTTAAGATCAGAGGATAATGTGTGATTGTCTGAGTTAAGTTAGAGGTTAAACAAGGAATCCAGAATCGGAATCACGAAACATGGAAACCCTGGTGATGCTAAGTGCCCCAAGGGCTCAGTGTCCATAAGATAGTCCTTCTTTCATGCCCTTCTGGTAGCTTTGAGGTCACTTATGGCTAGAAATGACCCGGATATCAAGATTAATTGCACTGATGTTGGTTGGAAATAGCAATGATCATTGGTCACTTGAGGACCACTTATGGGTGGTCTCGATTGGGATGTGGTAGCCTAGTGGTTAAGGTGTTGGACCACAGCTTGGAAGGTTGTGAGTTCATATCCCAGGTCCACAAAGTTGCCACTGCTTGGGCCCTTGAGCAAGACTCTTAATTCTTAGTTGTATAAAATGTACGTTGCTTTGGATAAAGGTGTCTGGCAAATGTAATTGACCCTAATGCCCAGGTTACTTGCACTGATGGGGAATGAAGAAAGCTATCTTTCCATTTTGTTGCAGCATCTTACCATCTTTATAGACATCTGGATGTCAAATTGCACCTTATTAAAGG